>NW_009214656.1:284-36149 GCF_000690835.1 Fulmarus glacialis
GGTGGGTCTTTGGAAGCGTGGCTCTGAGCGGTGCCTGCTCTCCTTATGTTCTGGCTGTTATTTTCCTCAGGTTTTTAATGTTACATTGCAAGAGGCTATCCAGGCTGGAAGGTTCTCAGTACTTCATAGACTTCAGGGTATTGTGTTTCAGTAGTGTTAATTATACAAAACTAAAGGAATTGTGCTGTGATGAGAGAATTCTTAAAAGTGTGTATGTGTATGTTTGTGGTTTCATGCCGGTAGTTAATGCTTTGTACCCTGGATAGTTTACAAAATAAAATGACTGATACAGTTGAATGCAAACGAAGATGAAAGATGTAGTCTTCGTAACCCCTTTGAGGCAAGATTTAGGGCAATGCAATTGCTTGCATAAGTAAGGCTGACCCTCAGGGAGTGATCTCTATGTGTTGTAAAGTTTTAAGTAGGCCAGATGACACCTTTAAAAACCTCTGTGAAGGGTAAAGTAAAATAGTGACTAAAGATGAGCTGATTTCACATTCCCTGTGCTGTTTTTGCCCTTCTTTCTGTGCTCGCTCTGCTGAATGTGTTTATTTTGGAGCACCATGACACAGCGCATAACACTGTGACAAATGAAGTGGTGATGTGAAAATAATAATTACATATAAAATATCGTTGTGTTAATACTGCCAAAGAGAAGATTCAGTACCACATTGATGTTGTTTTTCAGGCATTTGCTATTTGGCTCACAATAGCTAGACGCTTTGCCAGGGAAATGCAAATCAATCCTGCCAAGTTCAAGGTGAATGGCAACCTAATTTGTGGGGGAAGGGAAGACTGGGTTATTACTTTAAAACCAGGTTAATTTTTTTAGGACCATAGCCGAGCATGAGCTTTCCAGTCTGAAATGGTAATTTCCTCTCCCTTCAGCTTCTTCTGGAAAAGGAACTGCCTCGTCACTGTTGCCCTGTTTGTGGGAGTCTGAGCTGGTCTAAGGGTAGCAAAGGTTACCTTAAGAGTTCCTGGCGAAACCTGGAATCTTGAAATCAAATGCTGATGCGCAAATGCGAAGAGGAATGGGGAATCCTCTGTGGAAGCCTGCTCAGGAAACTAGATAAATAAAGGGTGACTGTGAAGTTCAAGAACAAATTAGAAGTTCTCATCTAAAAGATTGAAGCAAAACACAGCAATAAATGTGCACTTCTTAGAAATTGTTAATGACTGACAAAAGTTCTGTTTGGAAACTGATACTCAGCATCCCTTCATATCTGCAGGAATGGGTGAGCTTCACCGGGAAGAATGAAGAGTGGATTAGGGAGATTGCACAGAAAAATCTAGCAAAAATAAGTAAATGAAGAACATGGTGATGAGTGAAACTAAGTGGTGGCAAACAAAAGGTAATTTGCACCAGAAGAAAGCAAAACAAACATTAATGCATAACTGTAAGATTTGAGTTAACAGCAAAGCAGCAAAAAAGGCCTTGCTGGTAAGAAGCTGGGCCTGGCCAGAGTGAGAGGTTCTATGTGGTAAAATGGTCTGATCCAGGGAAGGAATTTCCTGCCTTTTCTTAACAACTGATATAGGTGGCTAGGACAACTCTTCTTTTTGGGGGAAAAAAAAAAATTCTAGTTCCTAGGATGTCTAGGAATAAAACATTCCTAGATTTCACTGAAAACTGTATTAAAACTGACTGGACTCTAGCCAAAAAATAAAAAATAATAAGTTAAGAACTCCAAAGGAAAAAGAAATTCTGATGTAAAACGGTCTTGCTGCTTACATCTCTGTCACTGCAGCCTTATCTAGCAGATGCAAATCTGGAGTAAAATCAGCTAAATGAAGTGGAGTATGGCTAGAATTTCTCTTGCATAATGTAATGGGACTAAAATAAACAGAAATGAGGAATACAATACTGTAATTGTTACCTTTTTAAGTCCAAGTAGAGACAGCCAAGAACTTATGAAAATATAATTTTTATTTTGTAATGCAGTTATGTCACTGCTGGTAGTTTTGAACCTTTAGATGCAGTACAAAGATGAGCTAATTTGTTTTTAATGCCTTTTTCTGTTGTGCGAATGTGTCAAAGTTGCTTTTCTTTTATATCTGACTTCTAAAAGAAGTTAAAAATGCAAGATGGCATTTGTTAGTGTGTAGATAAGAGTCTGTAGAAAACCATGACTTGCATTTAACACTTTGCATTATATTATCTGTATTTCTGACTAGTATTTTGCAAATACTGATATTTGAATGGTTTTTTTAGAGTAAGTTTCAGACAGTGCTGTGTTTTGTCAGTTTCTGGTTTTAGTAAAGCTCCTCTGTAGCATAATTACAATCATTCAAGCTAGGATAAATATGTATCTCCATGTAATTGGAAGCTGGTTTAGCTACAGATAAATGAACAGGTATGTAAACTACCTGTTTGGGTTCTTCAGTGTTATTAACAATAATGATGTGGCTCGCATAGCGCTTGACCTAATGTCTGGAAAACAATTTCCGTGCTCCTGCTTATGTGTCTGGACTCTAGCTGCAGTTCTTTTCATAGCATGCTTCTTTTAAAGTGCTATTTGTGATGCCTTGTCTGTCTCTAAGTTTTGAGGTTTTTTAATATAGCGTGTATCTTTGATCCCCTGAGCATATCCTTCTTTGTCTTGCCTTATGCTGGTCTTCATGTAAACATCCCTTACTCACAAATGTAGCTGGATGTGATTTGTATGGAGCATTCCCCTGTCTGTTAACCCAGGGTGAGGGCTGCCACCTAATTAAATAATCTTCTGCCCTGACCCTTAACAGGCTGTAAGCAGCTTTTCCCAGCAAAGCAGGTAAACTCTTGGGACAGTGCAGTAAATCTTGAAAATACATAATTTTAAAGCATATGTGTGTTCTTATGGGCTCCAGTAGTGTTTTACAAAAATAAATAAACTCTTATTCTTTTTTAGTGCTCTAGAAGGAGAAAAGAAGAGCCACCTTTTATGAACTGGCTTTGAGGGAAAGTGCTTTCAGCTACAGTGGGTGGGGGAAGCTGTATTTTATCAGCAAAAGAGAAAGCCTTTTTAGATAGAAATGAAAACTGTCCTTTCTCAGCATGTTTGAATTGCCCTATTACTGCAGGTCCTGAACTCTAATGTCTGTAAAACCGGTGCACCGTTTATTTATCTCGTTTCATTTGCAATAACAGGTAGAATAATAAGCAAATCTAAAGATATAATACTGACTAGAACTGACAAATGGTTGGAAAGATAAAGTGCCTCTCATTGTATCTCTCTTACACCTACATCTGTCTTTTCAGTTGAAAGAAATCAAAAGGAGTCTGCCCTTATTTTCTTGCATATTTGTGAGAGCATGTATAAATTACCAAGATTTGGGAGGAGAGGGAGATGATACTTTTCAGATCCAGTAAGGCACAGCTGAAAAAATTGGTCAAATAGAAGGGTTAGGGATGCAGGAGTACACTGCTCTCTCTACTTTGAAAATGAAGAACAGAACTCTCCTTGAGGCTAGAAGAAAGATGTGGGCCACAGAAGCCTTGTGAAGCTGTAGGTTAATAGAGTGCTTTTTGGTTACCTGTTGGGTCATTCTGCATCACTGCAGGATGCTGGATTTCAAATCGCTAGAGCAGATGCAGATGTATAGTTGCCTTCATCATATGTGCATTTACTGAAACAGTGGTTGTAAATGCTTCTGATCTGTGGATCTTGCTGCCCAAGGTGGTGTGAATTAAATGTCCTGATAGTAGGATTATTTCTTCAGGTACCCTTTTCAGCTTTTGGTGGTAATTAGCAGCCCCCAAGGACTTGAAGCCACAGACTGAAAATCACTGCATGAAACTTTTTTTTTTTCCTTAACTGGGTTATAAAGGCTGCTCTTCTGATTTCCTAAACTTGCTGCCAGTTCTGGCTAGGATAAACTGGGGATAAAAATGCTTTCTGTGCCTGTAATTATGTCACTGTATCAGATAGCTCTCTGCAGAACAAATATATGGAAACAATTGCGAGAAAGATTGAGACTAAAAGGTTACATTTTTCTTGAGACTCTGCTGTTGGCATAATAATTTCATGTAGTGATCTTATTTGCCTAGCAGCTGATAAGATTTCTTGATGGCATCCAGCTGTAGCTGGGGCTGGTATAATTGGCTGCTTTTTTCTGAAGACATTTGTTCTGGGGATCTCTGATAAGAGCTGTGGGCTGGCTGCTCAGAAGACCTTGCAACATCTGGAGGCAAGTGCTGCAAGCACGAGTACAGTATTTGATTTTTTCACTGATATGCTTGTCTACCACCGTTGTAAAGGGTTATTGCTTTTGTTTAACTCTACTAGGGATATACATGTATCGGTCTCGCTTGTGAAGTTCTTATCTTCCTGCAGTAACTGATTAGGCAGCAGAGATTGGCCTGCATAGGATATTAATGAGCTATTAATGTGTGTAACTTCAATCTTGTGGAAACAATCACTTGGATTATTTTAAGGTGGTACCTGTTTTATCACTGGTCATGTGTTGGCTCACTGGTTCAGGTTCTGGCCAGTACAAATTCTGAAGGTGATGACTCAGGCAGCAAACAGACCAATAATTTGATAGTGGAACAACAGAATCTGAACTGAAACAATGCCAAAAGGTCTTAATTTATTCTTTCTTCTTCTTGTGGCAGAGAGAAAACGGGGAAATTGTTTGATTGTTGATCCCCTAACAATTTGAGTTGGAGACAAAGTTTGAATACCAGTAAGTAACCAGATTCTTTCAAAACTAATCAAAATAGATGTTGTCATGTGGAGTGCCTTTTAGCATACCAGTATGTGTTGTGGGGAGTTTAATAAATGTAGTGTGAAGTTCTGTGTGTATCAACTCTTGCTGTTGTCATGGAAGAGTAAAAGAATAGCATTAACAAATGCTGTCTGTGGTATGATATGGTGAATTGCATCCATCTTAGCTGTGCATTTTTCCATAGCTTTGATTGCTGTGATCTCAGTGCTCATGTAATCTGTTTTCATTTACAGTGCCGTCAGCTATGTGAAAAATTAAGTAGCTTGTTAGAGCTTTCAAGGAAAACATGATGCAGCATGATCACATGTATTCATGTATATGCTCAAGGCCCCCTCAGCCCAGGAGATGAGACCACACTGAGGTAAGCACTGCATGATTCTCCACTCTGTGCTGCTGTTCCATGCAGAGACTTTCTCGGGAGTGTGTATTGAGGACTGTGTGGTTTGTGGTTTCCATTTGAGAAATAGGAGGGAGTATAATCCCATATGCCAACTAGGCCTGTTTGCCACAGGATGTCATTTTTTTGCCACGGGAATTCAGAAGTGCGTATAAGAACTCCCAAGGAACTAATTTGGTGCTAATACAGACTACTACCTGTATTTTTATAGCCATGACAGGTTTTATTACTTTAGACATGGTGAAACTGGTTTTGGTGATGCTCTTTTCTTGAGGTGCAAAACACCTAGTTTATCATCTGTGCCTGTCTGTCAGTGTTTGGATCATCATTGGATACTGCCTTTTTCTTACCATGCTAGTCTTCAGATATTCTGGATCTGCAGCACAGGACTAGAAAGTCGCCTCAGCTCTTTGGTGGTGGGTGAAGATTCAGTCCTGCTCTGCTGCTTTCAAGTAGAAGACTGAAGTTACTCTCATGCTGCTGGATGGGAATCTGTGTTTTGTTCCCATAAAGCAGGTTCAGGTTCTGAATCCAAAGTGTTTGGACATCCTATATTTTATCCTTTCACCCCAATGCTGGAAGGGAAATATTCTGCCACTGAATACTTGGTCTTTGCATTTTTTGCACAGTACAGTCACCTAAGGAATCATAAAAAATATAGCTTCCTGGCATCCTCCTGTTCCTCAGAGAAAGAGTAGTTAAAAGACTGCAATTTTTTTTGTGCGGAATCATTACAGCTGCTGGGAGCTCCTGCTTTGCACAGAGGTAAAGAATCCCTTACAGGAATTATAACTTGGCTGGACTTGATGTTAATCTGTGTTAATCTGAGTATCTTGTGTCATTTAAGTCTTTGGGCCTTCATGTTGCAAAAGTCTGCCTAATTAAAAGGGGCGCTTGCCAGGGATGGGGTGCAGCTTGTTACTGTGGTACACTGTAAGTCATGATGCTTCTGCCTCCTACCTATTTGGCAAAGTACCATCTACTTTCTGGTGTGGAATGGATTTATAACTTCAGTGGATTTAACATTAGCTTCTAATCAATCATGCTGTTGCTGAACTCTCCCACAAGAAATTTCCCACAAGAAAAAATGGAGATTTTCCTTTTCTGGAAGGACCTGCAGAGTTTCCAGAGAAGACTTCAAAAGTCAGAATAAAGACATTTGCTCACTTTTTTTTATATCAGACTTCCCCCCACTACTTCTGTCTCCCTGCAGACAAAAGGCATACATAGTGAAAGTGAAGTTCCTAAGTAAATACCATGAAATTTTGGGTGACTTAGTCATACAGTACTGTTTTTATTCCCTCTGTCAATAGGGAAGAACTCTGCTCTCTGGAAATTGTGCGTTTTATTTTGCAGCCTGCTTTGCACACTGAAAACAAGTTCAGATTTTGTACTGTAAAGCGCCACCATTGGAATTTTACTACAGCCCAAACAATTTTACCACTGGATGATAATCTCCTCAAATGTGCTGTCCCTAGTTTAAGCAGCATATATCATAGAACAAGAGATGCTCCAGGCTGTCCTCAGTGTGAAGTCTAGTTTCAAAAAACCCACTCCTGTAAGCCTTGTCTGTGGCAGGAAGAATAAGACCAATAGTGATTCTAACGCTTTTCAGCTGGTGGGGAACTCAACAGAACATTTTGTGGCTTGGGTGCATGTGTTCATGCATAAGTAACCAAATGGAGGCTTAAGAGAACAGTATCACACAAAACAGAATAACGCAGATTACTGAGATGAGACTATTTGCGTTGAAAAAAATCGTATTATTGTGTAAAGAACTTCAACTTTGTCTCTTCCCATTCAGCTGAAGTTGTTACATGACCCTTTCTGCAGACTTAGGGATAGCTGGTAAAATTGCAAAGGAGAGTTAATGCACGGGTAGATAAGTACACAACTGTACTTCACAATGCCATGAGAACTCTGTAATGCATGTAAATCTCGGGATTAAAAAAAAAATGGAAACTTGTTTAGTGTTGTAATAAGCATGTTACCTCTGAGTAATGCTACAACTGCATGGGTGGAAACTGGATGAAGATTTACTGAGGTGTATACAGTTCTGCTGAAAAAAAAATGGCAGCCTGTGGATGAGACAGTATGGCCATTCTGACAAACCTTCTTAGTTGCAGTCAGTGTCTTTTTCCTGTTATAGCTCACACCAATTTTGGACTAGAATAAACAACACTGTAGTGGCTTTTTGGTCAACGTAATTTGCAGTTTTCTGGCTGACTTGTGCTCACAGGAGTATTTTGCTACCTTCCTGTTGCTAACCAGCAGAGCTAAAAGTGTAGAATATGTTTGGAAAATGTTTATGTTCTGGCCCTCTTGCAAATAAAAACCATTCTGAGAAACACCCTCACGGCATGGTGAGGCAGCATGCTCCTTACTGATTTTGGCATACGTAGCAAAGAATAAATATAGGTCATCAATACTATCTTGCCCTGCTGGAAATGAACTCTCCAGCTCTAGCAATACTTTGAGCAAGACCTCAGTAGCAAGCAACTGAAAGCTTTCATTCCCTGTGTCTGCATCCCGTGTAATCATACCCTGGGATGAAAGGGACTAATTAATGCCTTAGTGCCAGGGAATACATACCCAGTTTTCTGCTGATCAAATACAGTGCCAGTTACTACTGGATTTAGCTTAGGGTTGGGAAGAGAGAAGGACTGCTGTTAGGGAGAAGGAGGAGCATGTGTGTAATCCTCTTGGGAGTGAAACCCTTTCTCCCTCTACTGACCAGGACAGTCTTGATCGATAGTGTGCCAGATGTATCCACATCTGGTACAGTGAGAGAATTTGTCCAGGGTGTATGGAGGTTTCCTCTTTTTCTCAGGCACATAAATGGAGATCTACCTTTCATGTTGAACAACCTGCAGCCCTTCTTGTGTGGGCTGTTAGGGTTTTTTTTAAGCACTGCTGTTCTGAGTGCAATAAATAGAGCGTATTTTAGATGAATTCTCCAGGGAAATAATTTTCAGTATAACCTGGTTGTCAACACTCAGAAGCCTTTAGATGTAGCCTGTTTGTTGCAAACCTTGGGAGGTCAGAGCCTTTGAAGTAGTTGTGTGGAGTAAGCAGTGTTTTAAAAATAAAACAAACCAAAAAAACTTCCCCAGATCTGAGCTATGTTGCTTTCAGAGCCTCCCAGCTCCTGCAAAGCCTGAGTGACCCTGCAAATGGACTTTTTAAAGAGGAGATGCTGCTACCTGATCAGGGCCCCTGAAGGTGCTAAAAAAGAGCAGAGAATGTCTAAAGCTGGTCAAGCTTGTGGTACTAAGATGAAAAACATCCATCATTGAAGCAGTCAGAGCTGGAACCTTCTAAAGTGCTTGGGATCTGTAGATAAAGCACTAGATTCTTGGGAGTTCTTTAACTGAACTAAAATACAACTTAACCGGGGACTATGCCATCTTTTAATTCATGTTAATGTGGAGTGAAATGTGCATAAGAATTAAAAAAAAAAAAAAAAAAAAAGAACTTGCAGTACTGTAACTCCAGGTTTGGGAATATATCTTGTTTGTACAGCGTTCAATTAAGTATCTGGTTTGTATAATCGTTGAGGAAGAACTTGCCTCCCCAGTGGTAAGTCCTTTAGTTTATTGGTATTTTAGTAACATTCAGTGCACATTTTACTGCTCAAGTGGTTAATTTGTTAGTGAACATGTACATTTATCTTGTTCTGAATATGTGGGTGTTCGTTCTGACTGAATGCATACGTTTGTAGATGCATGCTATGGAACATAAAATACATTAAAATATTCAGTTCTTGGTATCATAGTAGCCGGTTTAAGTGTTTGCTCAAGATCTCCATTCATGAGTAGCCAGCTTTGAGTCTTCTCCTGTGTATGTCATGACAGTTCTGGGATAATTATATTTTGAGAGAGTTTGGCTTGGGGTAACTCTGCAGGTAAGTTCCAGTTAAGAGATGAAAACAGTTTCCCAGGGATTGTCTGGTTCCACTGAGCCATGAGATTGAGCTGGAAGCGTGCTGAATCCCTGAGCAGACCAATGAAAGGCTGTTGCTGTGGGCAGCGCCTGTTGCCCACTCCCTTAGAGCTAGCATATAGGCTCTCCAGCATCCTTACTGTCCCCATGTGGTGTGTGGTCCTGTTCAGGAACCACACCTCGGTCAAATGTGTCCTAATCTGTAGTAATGTGCTTCTGCCTGCTGCTGTGGTGATGAAGTCCAAAGGACAGGACCGTTCATTCTTATCTGCGTAAGGTTTAGCTTACACCCTGTTATTTCTGTCCTGTTTTATGGGATTACTAAGCACTTCAGTACTAAGTTTCCTGTAGAGTTGGGGATGCCAAACCTTAACATCTATGAGGTGGGTAAGTGTTAACTCTAAAGTCTAGGACAAGTTTTCTAGTGTACATGCTTTTCGGGATGTCACTTTAGGAACACCACCACCAACACTCTGTTCGCACCACTGAGTTTAAATAGAGGATTTTTACTACCAAATTTGTCACTCATTTGCTATGTGACCTTACGCACTAGGTATCTCAGGTGGGCATGTAAACTTTAAGGCCTCTTTTGAAATGTCCTCTTTGAAAGGCAATAGCACTACTAGATGGAGGATTCAGAAATTCTTCTACAAATACATAGTGTATTTATATGTAGATTGATATTTACATAGTATAATCCATAATTACTTACAAAAAAGTACATGATATTTAAATATGTACAATTAAATCCAACATTGCTTGACGGGTCCAGCCTAAATACTTTTTTTGGGAGGGAGGAGGGGGAAAATTAAGGATTCTTCTTGACTTATAAAAGTTTCAAAGTGTGATATCAACAGTGTTAGGTGAATTTTTTTATTATCTGCAAAAATCTTCATAAGAGAGAAACAGAATAGCTCACTAATAAAATTTCAGGTATTAAAAGAGAGAAAAATCTTAAAAGCTGCATATTTTCTTTGCTTTAGTACTAGAGTCTAAATTCATGGTCAATCCAGGTTTTTTAAGTAAAGATACTCAACTAAACCCTTTGCTGTTTCATGTGTAAATGAAAACAGGATCTCTAAGGCTGTGTATGATAAAAGTTTGAAAACAACTCAAAATATTAACGGTATTAATAAGAAAATTCACTTTGAGATTGGTTAGCTGTACAATAAGCAATTTACCTGACTCAGCACAACTGATAGCTCTAGAGTCAGTGTTTGGGGATGTCTAGTCCCTTGCTATGGATTATCTTGTAAACATAAATTAATGTTTTTGAATTAATAGTAACACATGGTTTTTAAGGATAAAAGGAGATTTTGCTTTACCTAATTATGTAGTTACTGCCTTTTGCAATAACACGCTGCTCCCTGCAGCTATTGCTAACTACTCAATAGAAACAAAGATCACTTTTATAAATATGTAAATGTTTGTCACTTAAAAATCCTTTGATAGAAGATGCTAAAGCTGCAAACCTTGGTGTTTGAGAAGATCTGGTTTTGATTTGGATGGTCCCTGAAGAGATGTTCAGATTCTAAGCCGAGTTTCTTCCCTCAAATACCTCCATTGTCTTCAGTTATAAATTTGCATGCGAACTGGAGGAAGGCGTTTGGCCTATTCTTAGAGCAAGTAAAAATTACTCTGCTTCTTCATGAACAGCTGTACATCATCTTATCTCTTGTGTATCAACAACGTGTGCAAGGCACAGAAGAAAGTCTTTGCCTTGGACGAATTTACAGCCTAAATGTAAAGGCTGAAATGTTATTCAATGATTTTATTAGGGTTAAGATCTTGCTGTTCTTTACCGCTAGGTTATAGTGTGCGGATAGATGCCAAGTGTGTCTATTGGCTCCTGCTGTGCTGCAGGAAAAGAAAACTATACACTGTTGGTTTTGCCTGTGTTACTAGAAGTTTCCCCCGTATGATCTACTTGCATGAACTTGTGTGTGGCTGCTTCCTAACTCAGTCCTTAAAATATTATCCCTCTTAACTTAAACACTTTATGTAGCTGAAGTTTTTCTAAAGTTAGTTACTCCGACAATTGGGTTGGGGAGGGAATACACATGTAGTTATGTTGGCAGACTGGGGAGAAGGGCGAAAAATTTCAAAGAAAGAAAAGAGCGGTAATAAGTGGCTGGGAGTAGAAGCCTCTTTACTTGCCCACTGTCACCAAAGCACCACCTCCAACCACAGGTGTATTTATTGATACCCATCGGGTGGGTAAAGCTGGATTTCATTATCAGGCTTGAGACTGGGGCTGGATCTGGGTCAGGCTGAGAGTTGGAAGGAGTCTAGTGCATGTGGACAGGGAAGAGCTGGCAACAGATGGCATCATAGTGGAAAGAATGAGGCAACTCATCAGCTGGCAATGTTTCTGCTGCATTTTGCCAATTATTTGTTTTTCTTCAGGGAGGAATTTGGTATTTGGTTAAGTTTTGTCATTAGTTTTTATAGTCATTGATCCTAGGAAATAATCTTGTCTGCTCTGAATTTAGTATTCCTTAAATTTAAAGCAATTCTAGATGCTAAGAATATGACTAGTGATCACATTTTAGGACTGCATTTTCTTAATAAAAAAGTCCAAGTTATACGTAAATGTTGTGGCAAAGGGTTCCCAAAACCTGAAGCAGAATATTCATCTTTGTGGCAGATGGTTCTACTGTAATTACTGATTCATAATCTTTTGAAAAAGGAAGTAAGCTATTCATTATGAGTTTATGAACTAAGCATTTCAACTAAGTTAACTTTATATCAGCTTACTGCTTTTACAGTAAGCTTAGAGTTAGGAAATACAGCTTGTATTTTACAAGTAGGGGTGATTTATTTGCGTAGAAGAAAAGGACTCATATGTTCACTTCTTATTCAAATAAGTATTTCTTAAGCTTTGTTAAACAATGAAAGGGAGTTTTATTAATCAATCCTATTTTTCTTAAGCAAAAACCTAAAATGTATAAAATCAAGCACTAGCTTCATCTCTAGGGAGTTTAGCAGTTTAGTTTTCAGAAGAGTTGGGATTCTCATTGACTAATTTTTCGTGTGCTTTTTTCAATTCTTGCCATAGGTCTAAATTATCATTAACTTACTAATGAATAATAGTGATTGTTAAGCTTTAAAATTTTAATACTTTTTTTACAGCTGTTTAGTTAAAAAAATATGAGTAGCTGTCTGTGAGAAAGACAACTGCTTTCTTGAAGGGAGAATTTATCTGATTATATATAAACATTTATTCCGTGCTCATCACCATAGTAACTGAGGCCGCAAGTCAGTGTGCTTTGCTGAGCAGGGTTGCAAATACTGTAGTGAGCCAAGGCCTGAACTTGTGTATGAAAGTGCAGTATGGTTGAAGCACAGCTAGTCCCTGCTACACCGTCTTGACCTCTCCCTTCTGCCACTATTCGTATTCCTGTGGCTGCAAGCGTGGTGGGATCACGGAGCTGATGTGACTGAAAAATAACCTCCTCAAAAATTAGCGTATGCTAAATCGTCCTTCTGATCTGGCTGATCACATGACTGCATGAGCACTAGTGAGGCACCGGGAAGAGTCAAGAATGTGTGATTGTGATAAGTGTGGGGAGAGGCAGCTACAAATTAAGCTGGTTACAAAGCTGCTGCTGTTTAGGGCCTGACTATGCTGTAGCTGAAATCGTTGAAAAACAGGTATTGGGTTGGGAGTTAAGCCAGTTTAAGTGAGGAAATGATCTAACCTGCATTAATTTTTAAATGTTTTTGTGACTTTAGCAGTGTATTCCTGAGCCAAGTATATCTACTGCTTATACTGAAGTGCTGTTCTGAGAAAGGAAAATGTTAAAAGGATGGAAATTCGATGTCTCTTCTCATATGTTGATCTCTGAAAAGTGGCCACAGTATTTTATCAGGATGTTAACTTCAGGAGCTCTGTTACAATCAGCTTACTGCATCTCTTTATTTTCAGTTTTATCTTCTTTTTATCTGTACCTAGACAATTGCTTTCAGAGAAGCCTCATCTTTTTACTTTTAACAGCAGCAAGGGTAGTAGCTAGTTATTTCTGTAGGCTATTTGTAAATAAATCTCAGATGTGTTCCTTTTTCGGCTGCTCCCTCAGCCTTATAAAACATTGCAATAGAATGTGTTTTATAACTACAAAACTTTACAGACTCAGCTTCTAAAACATATTTATCCTAAAAACTTGATGAGGGCTTTTACTTTTTATCTGCTACATTAACCAGGCTTTCATTTTGAGCCTTTAAAATTATGGTGCCATTTTATTTTCCAGCGCACTTCAGATCATCACTTCTCCATCCAAGGTCCTGATTCCGTGGAGACTTGCGCACTTGTTTAACAATGGATGTTTCAAGCGGTACCACTGATTTATTACTCTTCCTGTACTGTTACCTGATTTGAAGACAGTCAGGTACTGGGGCATCTACATTACTTCTGCAGTATTTGCAAAAAGATAAATGATTTGCAGGTGTAACACAGCACTACAGTTAATCACGCTAGCATGCTGCAGCATGAAATGTGATCTTGTATAGCCATTTATAGTCTGAGTTTTTAAGAGCTGTAACTCTGCTTTTGGCTTGGTTAACTTCTGTGGCTGTTGTAGTTTACATTTGCAATCAAGTTGTTGCCAAACTTCCACTTGATGTTAAGGTCATGTTTACTACTGCGCAACTGCATAATGAAGAGTTGCAGGAAAAGCAAAATAAACTTTTAAGACTCTTGACGAAGCAGCTTAGTGTCACTCTATGGGAGCCTGATAGCAAGTGGATGTTGGGCAGAAGCTCAAACTGACTGTAGACCAAAGCAGAATGTTGTTGGCAGCAGTTAAATTTTACTGTTTCATTATAGCTGATGTGTCCTTGACTGCAGCTCTAATAAAAACATCTTGTGCGTGCTCTGAGTACTGTTTAAAAAAGAACATAGATGTAAGAAAACTGGAGTCTGCAGCTCTCCATATGTGGTGTTAGTACCATGCAAAGTTTTCATCTATTAGCCAGATTGAGTGATCTGCTAGCCTCCTAAAAGAACTGTGCACATTAGATTTCTGGCACTGCTGATGAAAAGAATGCTGTTGCTGGAACATTTGAGTTCCTGTTACTCTTCCAGGGAATGGATACAAAGGCTAAATGTGGTCCTCCCAGATGAGGGTTAAGGTATGATAGCAGTGAGTTGCAATGGAGCTTACATTATGGCTGTAACTGTTCTGGATTAGACATCCATACCCACACACCCCTTTTTGTTTTAAAATCTTGTGGATAGATGCATCTTTGCTGGTGTGAATGCCAGTAACTATTTGAGCTTAAAAAAAAAAAACCAAAACCAAACCAAACAAACCACAGCTGAGGGAAGGAGTATTACTGCCACTGACATTTTGAGAGGCCTTTTTTAGCTAGCTTTAAGGAACAAGGTGTATGCAGCGATAATCAGCTGCATTTGACAAGCAAAATTCTCCAAAATACTAAGTTTCCTGTGTGAAAACAGGCCACAGAGCAGAAAGATTTTTGTGTTATCCTTAGGGGAGGGAAGGTATATAAACCTAATTTTTGTTAAATACCAAAAATCCATAGAGGACTAACAGCTTATTGTCCCACTTGTATAAAAAGCTTCAACTGGAGGTCTCAACTTTTTAAAGAACAGCCAACCACATATGGAATGTTAGTGCGCAGGAAACCAAACTTCTTTATTTCTGGTGCTACGGACAGATTGTTTTCCCCAGTTTTCAGTTCCTGAAAAGTTGAGACAACTGGTATTTGGGGGGATGATTGTGCTAGCTTTCTGGTATGTTGCAAATACAGGTGCAAAAGTTCACAGAACAGTATCGGAATTGGAGATATAATAGAGTTATGCCCTGACCGAGTATGGTTTAGGTACTCTCAAATCCCAGTGAACCTGATGAGGTCTGAAACCTTTTATCACAACTGGACTCAGCCCTTTTTTCTACTGTCAATTACTTCTGCTGATCTATTTTTGTTTTAGTATTATTTCCCATTATAGACATGATTAAAAGCAATTTGGAATAATTCCAATACTCATGTGTATCAGGGAGGAATTAAACTACCAAAAAGGGATCAATTTTGGTTCCTCTGCTTCAGTATGTTCAATATGTTTCAAATCTCAGTGAAGATGCCCATATGCTTTCTAAATCACTTTTCTTAAATATCAGGTATTTTTGTGGAGAATTTTAATTTTTAGTTACTTACACTTATACTTCAATGCAGGCACTTTTGCAGGCTCCTGCTCTTATTTAATTGTCATGTTCAAAGTATGGAAAGTAAGAACACTTTTGTCTCCATTGATCTTTCACAGATGCAAATTACTCAGAAATGGCAGTGCATCACATAGAATGTTGTAAATGCTCTCTTCTACCAGGCAGGTCAAATACCTTAAATAAAGCCATTCTGGATCGTATAACTTTTAAAGGATTCAATGACTTCTGTAAAGCTTCGTGCATGTTGTAATGATGTCCAGGCATCATGTGAGTGTTTCATGTTCCGTAAAAGTGAGCTTCCAAATCAATCTATTGACTTTGCTTCTAAGCTGGAGGCACTGTAGTTGCCCAAGTTCAAGTTTCACACTCAAATAGCAATCTCACTGAAGCGGAAAAGTCCCAGTAACAGTTGTTTTTCTGTGCTTGCTTTGCCAGGCAGAAGTTAAATCATGCGCTCTGGAGAGTACAGTTGGACTCTTCAGTTACATCCTTTTTTCTTTGGTTAAAATTGTGGTATGCCTCCTATGCAAGAGTAGCACAAGAAGGAACCATATTGGGATAAAAGATATGGTACTCATTAATGTTCAAGGTTGAGTAGATATGTAGCTTAGTAAGGATCATACCCTACCATTTATTTTTGCTAATTTGGAAAAAGAGAAAGGGTTGAGGCCAAGAGAACCTTAGAGAGCCAAATTATTATTTTAACAAATTATTATTTTAACCCTTCATCTTGTTAGAAAGCAATACTTAGAAGGAAAAAAAAAAAATTACACTTGATGTTTATCAGTCTTATGTCTGAGCACCATAGTAATTTTACAGGCATGATACAGAGGTAAATAGTCTATAAATTACTTAGTTATGTACGATCTTAGTTATGAAATGCTACTTATGGAGAAATAGCTCTTTAGAAAATGTTCTGTTACAAAATTTCTAGCTACTAGATCAAACAAATTAAGTATCCCAAACTTCCAGTTAACTTTTTGTGTGTAAATATTTCATTTCTGGTAAATATGCTTGAAAATGAAAATGTTTTGGTAAGATTTTAGTTGACATGTTTTTTTCTAAACTTTGTTTGAAAAGTAACTCATTTTTGAAGGATCTTTACTATTAGGAAATGCTTTAAATAACAAGGGACAATTGTTCCCTTTTCAGAATTGTCTGAGATTTTTCTGATTCTTACAGCTTCTAATGTCCCTTTTTTTTCAGGTCAAGTAAAGCAGATAGATCCTTAGCAATTCTGAAGTTCAAGCTATATATCTAGGTATCTAGCTTTGGTTAAAACATTCTGGATCAGTTTATAAGAATGATTATTGGAACTTTTGTTTCCCAGACTTGCATTCTAATTACCTACCTTGTACTCTGACCTTTGCCTTTTTATCTTAGAGTAATATCTACTCCAGTGTTTTGTGTTTCTCAGTCGCAGTTTCGAGTCGTAAGAGTGTGATTCTTTTCAGGATCTTTAAAAAGTCCGTATTTTCTTTTCAAATGTAGCAAAAAAGAAAAAATCTACTTTAAAGAAATAGAACAGGAGTCATGGAATGAGTGTAAATATTGGCATGCTGTCTTTGTGAGCTACAAGTCCTACTGGGAAACTTGATGTCAAGTTCACTTTAAGTCCTTGTACTCAAAATAAGTCAAATGAGTGCTGAAAATGCAGTGTTCCTCCAAAGATTTTTACTTGACCTAAGGAGATTTAACCTTCCAAGATGATCTTGGCTACCTTCCAAAATGTATCACGGAGGATGCTTTTTTATCTGCTTTCTATGTTCAAGCTTTATCAGTATTCGCACTGAACTTTTCAGGAGACTCTCTGGACATTTCATTTTGTGAAACATCAGCAACTGATGTAATTATGGTGAAAAAAAAAAAAAAAGGGACAACCAAGGCAGCTTTACACAGCTGTCCCTTTTCCCTCTGGGACTTATTAGGTGTTGTACAAACAAGACTCTCTGGTTGCCTTTGCTTGTATTGGGACTTGCGGTCTTTTCTCAAACTATGCTCTCTGGCCTGTTTTGTTTCATTATTAATATTTTTTAGCAATTTACATTTACCATATAACATGATAATTTTGCAGGGTTAATCACCTGTGAACAGGAAAAGTTTTGTTCTGAAAAATTACCCTGAGCATAGAGCGTGATCTGGTGTGGTCTGCAGATTGTTTGGATGTATTTTTTTTCTAAAATGTTAGATAGGGCTTTGATTAAAGAAAATTTAACACCACTAAGTTATCACACCAGAGCTGGCTTTTCTGACTTAACATTTAGCCTTCTGTTTAGCCGACCATGGCCTGCAGCTGAATCTATCTACTGGTGTTGATTATGTGTAAGCCAAAACACAGCCCGCATGCTTATACCATAGTTGGCTTTGAAGTAATAGCAAGTATTGAAGACAGGGAAGACTTGTAATATTTTTTTTTAAGTTATGACTTTAATAGGAAGAGAGAGTTCTGAACAGCATGTGCTATTTTTTTATGTGGCTAGTCGTAAATCAAGATTGTAAGACCTTTGGAGCAGAAGATGTATTTTGCCTAATCCTTTCTACCCCATTTTGCTCCACAGAGCGTTGATCTGTGATTAGATCTGTATGTAGAGATCTGTATATATATATATATAGCAGTTAGTTATTCGTGGCAGAACTCTTTTTTGAAACTTGTACAAAGCTGGAAACTAGGGAAGTAAGGTATCTCTAGTGCTCTGAGTGTACAAACCCATAATGCATTCTTAAACACAGGAACTGGTTGCCCAGGCTTATTACCGATCACATGCAAAATATGTTTACCGTGGTATTTTGAAATTATTAGTACAACAGGCCTCAAGGGCTCATTGTCCCCTTTGCGTGCATGTGTTATTCCCACTGTTGATGATGGGAATTAGCTATACACATCAGGAGGAGGATATACCCATTGGACTAGAACTTAGACAGCAGGGAATATGAAATTCTCTAGCTATTAGATGGTGAGAACAGCAGAGCTTAAGCATCGCTCCCACTTGGCTTGTCACCTCTGCATTTTGTGATTTTTTTTTGCTAAGGAAACGGTAGTGGAGATAGCAGCTGTGAAATGTGATGATAGCTACTGCTAGCTATCAGTGCTACCTTGATAGAAATTGCAGCTCAGAGCTGCAGATCAAGTGTTTTGAATGATGAAAGTGAGCTGTTTTGCTGGAAAAAGCAGCCATCCGGGTTAATCCTAGTAAAAACTGACTGTCACTTGCTGGATTAATAAATGGTTGTCCAGAGAGAGGATTGCTTTCATTTGTGTCCTTCAAAATATATTTTCAAATTTGTATTCAGTTACTTCTTTCAGCTGTAAGGCCAGATTTCTTCTCAAGATGCTACGTTCTTTGAATTACTGTGATTTATTGTTCCTCTTCTAGTACTGACTGGATAGCTGATACCTTCAATCACATGTGTGAAGTTTATATATGTCAGATATGTCTGGACATAAACGGTGTTGGACTTGACATTCTCAGGTTTTTCTGCTATATAAGTAATTGCATTAGGGGTGGTGGGGTGGTGGGGAGGAGTAATATTGTGATATAACACAAGGGTCCAAGAATGGTTTAGCTTGTAAATGCTTGATCTTTCGTTTTCTGGGTGTGTTTTTTCTTTATTTTCTGAATCTTCTTTTCTATTCCTGTGTGGAAGCTGTCAGGCGTGGGGCACTCCAGAACTGTTCAGAGCTCCTACGCCGCTTCCAAAATGAGAACTGCGAAAGAGTTTCAGTCATCTTTGCGAGAGAAAAGCTCCCTCCTGTGGAAGTGAGGAATCCTGCAGTGACGAGGAGCAACGTTAGGGTATAATACCGTGATTTTAAATTAGCAGGAAAAAGCGGCGCAAGCCCTGTAGGGGTTTGCAGGTCTGGAATTCAAAACCCCGTTCCCTGTTATTTTTTCCCCAAGCAAGTTCTTCAGATTTTGTATGACTTCTTTCTAAAAATATATATCAGTTGTAGCTGTTTGCTGTGTGTAAACAAAACTGGATAGTTTAAATAATATGTGGCCACAGTGTTAAAGGGGTCTAAAGCTGCTGATATTTATACAGATTATGCTTTCTGTAGCTCTTTGCTGAAAAACCTCAGTATTTTGGGCACGTCTGTGAATTCCAATTCATAGAACTTACATTACTTTTTTTAAAAAAATTATTTTCTTTTTCCCTTTTCTAAGTGTGATAATCTGTTCTGTATATCCTGAAGATCTGTATCAAAATGATTTTGGATCTTGCTGCGATTGGGGGTCCTTGGTAGAAGGCTCTGCTGAGCTCAAAGCCCTGTCTAACTTGGAAAATACAGCTGCACAGAAAGCATAAAGATGAATTTGTGATGGAGGAGCTGGAACTAGAACTCATCTTGATATCAAATTTCTGCTAGAAACAGTATTTTTACCTTTGAGCTGAATAGGATTAACGCTTGTGATATGCAGGTGGAAGGCTCTAGCTCACTAGCACATTAGCAAAATCCTGAGGCATTTACTTCCATAAATGCGAATGTTATTCCCCTGAGAATGAAGCGCTGTGGAGGGCGTGGGGAGAGACAGATCATTTAGCATTACAGTGGAGATTTAAATTTACCAACTCAGATTCATTGCCAGGTAGAGGACTGAGACAGAGTGCGCTGACCCACTGCAGAAGAATGCTGTGTTGAGATTGGGTATTGGGATCCTGCTAACTGACAAAGTGCTAAAGTATGATCTTGTTCAGAGCTAGCTGGGTTCTAGCTTGTGGCACACAGCAACATGGACATAACTTTCGTTACAGAAGCATGTGATTTGGCACATTCTTTGTGATGTATAATGGTGAAGTGAGATTTGGTTCTGTCTTTAGAAATTTATGGGGTACCTGCTCATTTTGATACAGTTTGGAAGTGGGGAATAGATCCTCTATCAGGGAAATAGGATCCTCATTTATAGGAACTGTGAAGGTGCTATAGCTTGGATGAATAGTCCTTATGATTGTGCACGTCAAGAAATGCAAGCTCCTGAACTTCTGGGAAAGCAGAAACTTCTCATGAGGCTGCATGCAACCAAGGCTAAAGTCAGGGTAATGAGGGATGCTGGCAGAAGTGCCCCATTAGTGAGGTTCAGTGTTTGAGCCCTTTTGTGTATAAGTACTTGCGCTGAGTTCTGCAAGATTGTAGTGTGTTCGCATGGGAGAAGTGGCCTACGCAGTTACAAATGCGGTGGGGAGTCTTTTTCATGTGGCTTAGAGCTTACAGCTAGCTCCTGGGTTTTTAAAGTTCCTTCATGGTACGTATTTCCTCTTAGTAGCACCATCTGGTGATTGCCTGGAGTATTTTTGATTGCTGCTTTTTTCCCTCTGGCAATTCTAGACTGGTTTCTTAAGAAATTGAAGCTTGTGTTGAGCACATTTTGTCCTGCTTTTCTTCCTCCTCTGCACCCCTCCACCCCCAATGTTCAATGTTTTTCATGAAAACCAAAAGAGAGGCTGAGGTCCCATACTGAGTTGCTTCGAGTTTTATGAGATTACGTATCTGAACAGAGTACAGTGATTGAAATTAGTGTCCATAATGACAGAGGGTCTAAAATATGAGTTGAACTGTAATATTAAAGCACCAGAGAATCCACAGGATATGGACAGGAAATTAGACTCCGTAAGTTCTACAGTTCATTGTGATATACTAGTAAGAACAAAAGTAAAGTAAAAGTTTTTCCTATGTTTTTAGTATTCACATGACAGTGATTTCTGTGAAGCAACTGTGAGCTGTAAGAACAATTCTTCAAATCCCTGAATCCTCAGCAGTTAATTTTCTTTTATTGGAGCTGTGGGAATTGAAATAATGTTAAAAATACAGGGGAGAAAACTTACCAGAGCTGGGCATTTATTCTTGACTGTAATGACTAATAATTTGTACCTGCTCACTCTAAATGAAGTCATGTTTGAAAATTTGTAGACCGTGGATGAAACAGAATTGCAAAGAAATGTTCTGGTGTTTTTGCAGTAATTTAAAGCACTGGTTTGGATTACCTGATGCAGATTGCACTAAAGCCTTGTCCTTCCCCAGGAATTCTGCATCAAAGGGGCTACACAGCAGGTAACTCGTAACTGATCTGAGATATGATAGAGGCAGCCTACTTTTTCACAGCATCCTAAGGATCATTACCTCATTTAATCTTTCCTTTCTATGACTTTTTAATAAAAGCCCAGAAAGTAAGAAGGAGATAGACAAAACTGATTCCAACTTTTTTCTCCTCAATTGAAGTTCTCCAGTGTCAAACAAAATGTGGAGTAAACCAAGCTTGAATCTCGTGGAATGGAAGGTGTTTGCATGACACCTGTAATGAGCATATAAAGGAGAAATATTTCCTAGATTTGACACTTGAACTTGTTGTTAACTTGGTTTTTGGCCCTTTTTATTTGTAAATAGTCTTTAAAATTGGGGCTAATGTTGAACACATTAAACCACTTATTTGCATGTGCTTGTGTGTGAACATACATACGAGCATGTGAGTTCTTGTCGTCTTTCTCTCCAGAAAGTAAGAACTGGTTGTTTTACCAGATGTACTGTAAAAGAGAAAACTAGGTGGCTATTTAAGTAATTGCATTGTTTGTCCACACAAATTTTTAGCTTACATCAAGATTTGTAGCATGCAGAAATGAAGAATCTGAAAAATAAAAAGAAAATTAATACAGTCTTTAAAACAAGCAAATGGGAATAGTGACAGTGAAATTTGTCTGTGATTTTTCCTGGGCTACCTTACACTGTCTTGACAGAGAAAACACTTCCTTTCTGTAGGGAGAACAATGTAAAAATGATGCCTTCTGCAGAAATAATCACTTTGGATTTTATAATTCCAGTTTCTTGATTTTTCACAGCCAAGCGTAGCTTGCATGAAGTACTTGTCAGAAGGTGGATTGCTAAACAGTTTAGATTTGTCTTTGGAGCCAGACAAGTGAAAACAGGTAGTGTAGACAAGTGAAAACGGGTAGTGTGTGCTAACCAGGGAGAATCTGTGCCTCTTCTTCCAGCATAAAGTTACCCTCTTTATAGTCTGCTCTTCAGGAGAATCAGTAGTGGCAGAGCAGGTAAGAAGGCTGTGATGGTGACATGGTTAATGTCTAGATTTTGGTATTTTGATCAGAATAAAGATGGGTGAGACAGCTGCTAAAAGGCTAGCCTGGCCATGGTGTGATACAGGTTAACACTGTGTTCTATCCAATACGAATATAGCAAATCCCTCAGTCTTGATTTACACCTGGACTGTTCACCAAGGATTCATTTCTGTGGGAAAATAGGACGCAGCAGTTGGAGGAAGGAGGCTGCTGCATGTCCACATTCTGTCCTGGTGTTGAATTTGGGTTCAGGCAGGGCATGTACCCTGACCTGGGAACTAAGAAGTGCTCTCTGATTCCCTTAGCCACTTGTTCTTTTTTACTGTAGCTGTACCTCACAGTAATGCAGCTCAAAGACTGCAGTGGTGCTACTTGAACCAGAGTAGGAAGTGACACAAAATCAGAGCAATGAACCCTGCCTGGCCAAGCCGTGCAGATTTCTGCTTTGAGTACTTCCTAGTATCTCTGAGTGGTGCGGCTCCACAAGGTATTGATGTACTCAGTTGGTACGCCCTCTGTATAGGAGGTATAAGGGCTTCCTTGCCCATCCCGTAATATGGAATATAGTGCTGTTTCCCCCACCTCCTTGGATTATTACATTAAAAGTTAGTGATGACTAGGATCTTACAAGTTTTGTAAATAGCTACTTACTGTAGAGCATTCAAGGCAGATGAGTACTAGATTGAACAGCAAATGATGAGAGAAGAGAAAGCCCTTTCTGTCTCTCCGTTACGGATGAAAGATGAGACGGGACATTAGGGGATGGTAGGTAAGCTATGACAGTATTCACTAGCAACTACTGACTGCCTCGACAATGCTCTAGTGAGATCTGAAAAGTTTTGAGATTGGTATGAAATCTGTGGAAAGTTACTGACGCTGAGCTTAGTGAGCCAGAAGCTTAAAGCTACTTACCAATAAAAACCGTGGGAAGTTCTTGGAGATTTTTGAGGTTAGGAGCAGCCTTTCTAGCAGAACTTGGAAGGAGTATTAGAGATGACTGAGATGGAGGCTACCGAAAGAATTTTTGGGGGAGTTCTCTGGTATTGTTGTGTTTTCATATGAAGACTCCTAGTGACTGTTTCCTCCACTGCCTGTGGGTCAAAAGCTTGGTGTCTTTGAATCGCTCTGAGATTCTCCTGTCTCTCTTGCTGTTTCTGTAGTACCATGACTCCAAGCTCATGCCCCTCCACTGTTTTCCCATTAGATATCTGGACAGAAGCTGGTTTCTCAGATAAGGCATGATCACTTGAGGATTTGTAGAATGGAGTGCATAGAAAAAAAGTGTACTTACCTGTCCTAGTCGTGGTTCTCCAAGAATAATGGCTATAGGAGGAGTGACAAGGTGGCTAATAATCTCCCTTTCCTGTGCTGTTTGAATCATATCTCAGTCCTGGAGCTAAGTATGTGGCAGCGTTCCTTCTTTGCTTGCTTATTTGTGCTGGAGGGCTGCTGCTGGCATTGCAGGGCTGAAGCAGAAGGAAGTAAGAATTGATAGCTGGTTTTATTTTAAAAACAAAAAAAAACACCTGCAAGAAATTTTTCAGCTCTGCTAGCTCATTATGTAACTGATTCTGTACCTGTATACAAGCACAAAATGTTAGTTCTTGATCCCTAGAGAAGAAGAAAGATATTCTAAGGTAGGGCAAATGATCAGTAGAGGAAATCTTCACTGTATTTAAAACAAACAACTTCCCTGGAAATATTTCCTCAGTGAGTTATATTTCATTTGCGTTAAGATGGATAGGTCTAAATTCTTACGGTTCTGTTTTAAGCAAGGGTAGTTAATCCACATATTAGCATGTTGGGGCAAATTCGTCCCTCATGTTAACTCCGTACATTTTAGTGGAACTTTGTACCAGAAGTGCATTTGGCACCTTTTCTTGGTTTCTTAACCATCCGCCTCAAGGATAGCAAAGTTTAGTGTAAACGTTGTGCATTTGAAAATAAGATGATGAGCACATTTATATATCAATATTGCTTTGTTCTGATAGACAAAATGTTGCAAGCCTCTTGAACAGTGTTCAGGCTGCAACAGAACTGAAAGACTCATGAAGGCTTTTTTTAATTTGTTTTAATGCTGTTAAATCTTTAGAGTGCAGTCACATAGTTTCCATATAGAACAGGGATGACTGCAGTTGTATTTTTACAGAGTGGTATTTCTTGCATTTGCTCAGCTTGCCTGTAGTGTAGTATTTAGGCAGAGAGATGTCTCTGAAGCCAGAAGTAAAAATAATACAGTTAATTAAAAACAAAAAAAAAAGAAGAAAAAACCCACCAACTTTCAACTATATATTGTATACATAGAATTGGCCAGGGCTTGTTCTCTACAATAAGTCTGAAATGTGGAAGTACCTTAGGTGAATCTGTTTGCATAGCAACTTAGACTGAGCAGAAGAGTGCCATCATAGTCAGAAAACATGTATATGTTGTGATATTATTGCACGCTACTGGCATTTCTCTGCAGACAAGGCCTTCTGGGGTTCACATTAAACTCATAATGATTCAGTTCAAGCTTCTGAGAACATTTGGTCCCTGTAGCACATACGCTGTAGCTTAATGTAGATATTACCGACGACGTTATCACAGTCAGTCCCACAACAGCAGGATGGCGCCTAACCTTGCAGTTACCGTGCTGAGAATGGGCAGAAGGTCCATCTTACCTCCGACACAGTCATATGGTTCTTGCCTCTGCTGCCTTCATCATCATCAACTGATGGTTTATTATTGCTTCTCTCAGGATTGTTTGAAGGCTGCAGAAGTTACCGGATGGGATAACAGGCTGGTCTTCGCTATTTGGGATAAAGGGAGTAGGAGTGTCTGCTCTCTGGGGGAGGGAAACAAAGGCCTTATGAATAGCAGATGAAGCACTTGTATATGGCGGCATTGAGAATCAAGTTTGTCCAAATGAAGAAAAACAGAATATCAAAGCCTTACACTTGGTCAATGCAGATGTGCTGTTACGAATTATTTTTTAATTTAAGATTTTTGGCATCAAGATTGATGGAAAAGCTGTCATGGCTTTTAAGCCTTGTCTCCGATGGAGATCTGTTTGAATCTATGTACTCATACCTGAGTGGTGCAAGTCACTGCAGGTCAAAAGATTACAAACTCCAATGACTGCAGTGAGAGAGCTCACAAAAGCTTATGATTCTTCGTTTCTGTATATCTTATTATACAGAGAAATTCAGTGAGTGTTAGAGTACCGTGGAAACAATCTACGTAGTTGTCTGAGTTCTCCAGCACTGTAATGGCAGATACTGCAAGACTGCCACCACTGACCATCAGCAGTGCTTTCTGTAGTCCAACTTCACTTCATTTTTTTGGTAGCTGGTCATTTTCTTATTTATAGTTGGGATATAGTTGGGATATAGTTGGAATCCCTGTGAATTTCTTCTGCAGGAAGAGGCAGAGAAGGTTATATGTAATGTAAGGTCGGTCATGGGATTATCTTTCCTGAGTGCACAGAACTAAGCTGTGTCGACTAATAGGAGAAATAATCAACAACTTTGAAGTAGGGACAGAGAAAACAATGCCGAGAGGACTGGTTTGGCTCTTCCTGGGTTGATGCAGCCTTGTCTTCCTAAGGCTGAAAGCCAGGGCTCACAGGGATTTGAAGCCTTAAACGCTGGTCTCAGGGAGAGGGGAAAAAGGAAGCAATCCAAGGAATGCTGGCGAAACCTGCCAAGCATGCAGCAGGGAAGGCCCATGGGCAGGAGTGCCTGTCTCTCCTAGCCAAAGATCTGGATTAGCTGCACTAAGGGAACTTTCCAATCACCGCTTGTGAGCTTTGTAGAGCTAAGGGAAAACACGAATGTTGTAAGACTCATAAATTATACTGCTGCTTTGCGCTTCAGGGTTGACACAGCTCAATGCTTTGAATTCTGAAAGCCCCACCACTTGTTTCAGATCTCAAAAACAGGTTAGCATTTACAATGTGTCACGTCCTTATTTAATCAAAGCTTTACACAGAGACTCTAGAAGAATAGAATTATTCAACATAGCACATGCGTCAAAATTCTACATAGCAAGTGAGGCAGATGCTCTTAACCAAATGAAAACCAACCTCTCCTGCACGTGAAAGCCTTGTATTACAAAACTTACAGCTTCATTGTACAGAAGTTCCATTCACATCGTTTATAGGAAGAATGTAATAAATGAGGTTTTCGGATACTCTGCTAGTCTGGAATCACTAAGGGTCACTCTGCATCTGCAAACCAATGGACAGAGCCTCAGCTGAAGCCGGTGAAACCTCCCTAACTTGTGCTATTAGGGCATGGAGACTCTAGCAGTGTTATTTCTTTTTCAGATACAGTCAGACAGTAGGAGATACCAAAGCCTGTAGTAGCTGCGCCAAACACAAAGCCTTGTGCAAACGCTAATGATCTAGTGCAAGCCCTATGCAGGATCGCCACTGTAATAATCATGACTAATAACTTGTTCTTGGATCCTTTTACTCAGCAGTCTGAAAGTGCTAACTGCTACCTAAATACAGATGAAAAAGTGACTCTGAAAGATTTGGTATATCTGTTTCAATCTTTCTTATGAAAATGAAAGCTGGACACTTCATGAGAAAAATCTTGAAGTCTGTCATGTATAAAACCTTTAGATATGAGTGCTTTGTGGTTTCAGCTGGATTGATGCATTTTCAGCATTTTTTGACATTATAGTGGATAAAAATAAATATATATTTAAGCTTAGTGTATTGTGTCCTGTTCTGAATTTTGGACTTCTGCCCAAAAATGGAACTACTGCTTAAAAAAAGGTGCGTAAAGAACAAACTTGTCTGGAGATTAAATGCTGCTGGTTGAATAATGCATCAAACTGTCACAGCAACAGCTTTTTAGTGACTCAAGCTTTATGAATATTTACCAGAGTTGTCCTGGATGAAAAATTCAAAACATTACTTTCGGAGAACTGCTAAAGTCTTGGGTCTCCTTTACTAGGAGCAAATGTTGTGCTTTGTATTAGCAAAGCACTTGTTGAGCAAGGGGAAGTCAATGGGACTATTTCGCTTTACATATGCGGAGTATCAGCTCTGTCATCCATGGTGGTATGGATACTCAACAAATATCACATGAATAATCTTCTATTCAGGCAGGAATAATGCAAGGCTACCAAGCAACATTTCTCTCTGCTTAAACCTCATCTAGGGGAGAAGGATATAAGAGCTGATAAATGCCATTTACACCCTCCCCAAGATAAGCTGTTAACCAGTCCTCATCCTTTTTATCACTGGCACCATCTATGAAAGGGCTGCTATGGTCCTGGGCAGCAATGTTCAGTATCAGGATATGGAGCCTGCAAGACACAGTTGGTCTGGTGTTCTCTCCTTCCTTTTAAAAGCAACTCACTCTGTCTGCAGGCTTGCTTGACCGCCCTCTGAACTGAATTTCAGCTGAATTGCTACAGGGCTTGCTAGGACATGAGAGAATTGCTGCCCTATTTGGCATTACTATGAATGTGAGTATTTACCTTGGGAAAGGTGTGCTTCCAGCTAGCTGAGAGTAATAGCCCTCCTGTGCCAGGATAGGCTGGATTTATTCGTGGTAACATTTCTTAAATGCTGGAGGGCTAGGACATCATGGGCCAAGGATTTCATAGAAGCTGAACTCAAAGTGAAGGCCTGTCTTACACATTTTAATTTTACTAGGACAGAATTTTCTCTGTTAATTTATGTATTGTACATATTTCTTGCTGATGTGCTTTCAGTTCATGTGTACAAACAAAATAAACCAAAGTATGCCAATTGTTGCAGAACAAAATCACTTTCTAGTAGTGCAGAGATAGAATTGATTGACAGCTGGAAGTTTGGTATCATTGAAGCCTGTTATCTGAAAACTTCTGCTAAAGCGCTGGCAATAACACTTCTGTTTGAAGTACAGATTACATTTGAATTTGCTCAGTTCAGTTTTTTTCATTTTGAAGAATTCTTTCTGTAGTCTTGGAAAAGTCTAGGAAAGAAGTTAACGCAGAAGGTTATTTCTAGAATTTCATCGCAGTGAAATTTGCCTGTGTAATATTGCCTCAGAGTAGAGATGCAGTTGGCTAGCTGACTGTTCTAGTGACGTATTACATCAGTGCTACCGTCAGGCTCTTTTGTCTGTAGAAATCTGCAAACAGTCAAGCTTTTTGATTAATGATTCGATGGAAGAAAATATTTCTTTGGTATTTCACTTCTGTCCTAAATCTCTACTTTCCACACTATGTTAGTGCAACAAAATGCAGTTGAATTTTATCAATAAGCTCTGTTGAGTGTTATCACATTTACTTTCTGCATTCTAGCACATTGGATCTGTATTTCTTAGAAACAATAGCTTTGCGTGAAGAACACGAGGTACTTTGGACTGGGTTCTCAGAAAGCTGACTGACTACGTACCCTCTGCTGTCTGACTTTCTAAAACAACTGCCTTTTTTGATGCAGTATTTTCAACTCATTTAGAGGGTCATACTAGAGAAGAAATTGTTTAAGTCCTTTATTACAAAGATCAAAAGTCATGGTTACCATTTACATACACAATTTACAAATTATTCACAAAAGGAATAACAGATATGCAAGAACTGACAGCTTACTTCAGCCCAAGTTGGGGATGAGACAGTGTATTTGTTTCCCTGCTTTATTTACTGAAAGAAAGGATATGTTTGTTTTTCATTGTCTGCATGTGTTAAACACTGATCTAGTGTTTATGTAGCACCTTTAGTCGTAACCATGCATATGCTTACATGCTTATCTTTATTTGAAAGAGTGCAGTGCACGTATAAACATGCACTGGGATCTGTACTTTCTTCACGCTGCTGAGTGTTTGTTGGTCAGAAATCAGATTGATTTTGGTACAGTACAGTGGTCAGGCTTGAAAAAGTTGATTTGTAAGATTTTACTGATTTGAGCAATGTGTCATTAAAACAAAAATGGAGATTACTATCAGAACTCTTAATCTAAGAACTAAATTAAGTATGGCTGCTCTATCATTCAAGAATACTATATGATCTTAAGATAGATATTAGCCATGTTGTTAGATGTCTTTGAATACCACAACTGATTTATTGCTTTTCCTTCATTCAGGTTAGCACGTTTTATACTGTTTCCTAAAGCTATTTCAGAGACTGAGAAACTTAACCACAAAGAATCCTATTTTGAGAGATTTGGTAAATTAGCAAACGGAGTATCTTACAGCACTTAACAAAAGGGAGAATGAGTTTCCAAATCCGTTGGTATGAAAGCACAATATCAACAGTGCAGTAGCTGCCATTTAGCTAAACCTACAAATATCCATAATTTGCACTTTTTGCTGTCCACTGGGGTGACATGTATGACAAAATGCTTGAAGGAGCACACTGATTTAGGAGCAAACACAAATATAAATACAGAAATCACCAATGTGATGTTGCATCCAAATTCTAAGCAATAAAGCAAAACACTTCACAAAAGTTGTTGCGTCTAGTGGAACCATTTAGTGGGCATAATCCAAATACTTATGACAGTATTATGATGGTATGACTTTCTACCCAGCTATCAAATATTCTTCACCATGAACTTTACAGGGTGACAGATAAAGAATGTTGCAGATGCCGTGGTAAACTTAAAATACAGTAATAGGCAAAGATTTTTAGTGGCACCACCTGTATATACAACGTAGTTGTTGGAACTTTATGGAACAAAGCAACGTTACAGTATGCCTTTGTTAAGGCTTCTTGCTGGTTTAAAAAGGTAGATTTTTCTTTAGGGAGATTGTCCAGCAGTATTGGTTTCACATCTCTTCAGTGGAAGGTCTCTTTATTGATCCACATAAGACTGCGCGTTTCATTTGGTTTGCATTCGTACTCAATACTACCAAAACTGTTTCCCCATTGGCAATGATCCCGTTTGTGGTAGTTGTAGAATTTGACTTGCCACACTGTTTCAAAAACGCCAATGTCGTTGAACTGCGAGGAAGAGGGAATATCAGTGTTAGCTGATTATTTTGTTGGTTTCTCTCTATTAACGAGAAACACCACTCTTATGAAACTGCAGAGCGTAAAACAGCTGATATAAGGGTTATTGTTCCTCAAGTCAATAAGTCAAAGTTCTGTAAAGCCTGCGTTAGCAGTCATAAAGTCTTTTATGCTTAGGCATACATAAAACATGAAGGATCAGATTCTCCACGTACTGTCCTCTTGCACTTACGTCTGGGAAAGGCAAGGGAGTAAAAATGTTCAAGTTCCCATGTGGATAAATGTTACTAAGAGCAAGAATCCAAGCTATAATCCTTCTTAAGATGACACAGCAGTAGTTGGCATGTATATACATATCACGTAGCAGTGATCTGTAGTGATACAGGCCATCACTTCACCTTTATACCATACCTAGAGGCTGCAGTTACAACTGGGAAGATTCCTTCTTTTGCTCAATCTGGAATATTTAATGTCCCTGTATTTTGTAGCCTTGTGTTTGCGGTGTCTTGATTGAGATACGCTGCTATTAGACCACTTACTCCTTCCCTGGGATTCTGTTCCACATTTTAGATGAAACTTAAACAAAAGAACTTCTCCTTTGTGCGTTTCTGTAATTGCTAGTTGTACTGTGATAGTGCAGCCTTTCAAACTTAGATATGAGTAGAAGAGGCTAGGAAGGAGATAATCAGCACATATTAGCAGGTAAGTGTCTAATACAGTGAAGGGCTAGTGAGACATTGACTGCAAGTTTTCTGATTGCAACTTTGAAGGGAATGAGACTATGGCTATACTAAGTTCTACAAAATAAAATCTCGCACTTTTTTGAAGCCATTGCTAGATACCCTTGCAATATCAGCAAAATAACATGAATGAGGCTCAACGAGGATAGATCATTACTTCAGTTATGATGGTGATGTAAAATTTGAGTTCCTATGCCTTGAGACCTTGCAGAGAGTCCAAAGTGTGGGTGTGAAGCCTATACGCATTGTTGTTGGTCCCAGTAGTATGGTTTGTTGATTGTGCTATGTTGTTAGACGATACTAGATAGTGGATGCAGTGCTACTGAACGACACTTTGTTCTTCAACATTTTTTCCTTTTAAATATTTCCATCACTCACTTTAATGACAGCTTCTTCACTTGATTATTTTCCATTCCCATCATGTGCCTGGGAGCTGACCTTTGATCATCTGACTATTATAATCACATTTGCAAAGTCAGTATGAAAGCCCTTTTACACCGTGACTCTTCCTGAGTTGCAAGCAAAGCCTTCTGTATCCAGTTTTCTCAGAAGGACATGTTTGTTTTTTTTTTAATTCAAGATGTGGTTTGTAAGCTGCTACTGCATAATGGACATTGCTTTAAACCTTCCCCCAGCCCACTGTGGTAACTTAAATTTAGCCTTGACAACAAAAGCTGTGTGCCATTAGTGGAAGGGTTTTATTTGGCTCCAGATGCAAGTGTTACCTTAAAGGAGTAGCTGAAATATTTCTGCCACTTCCTTTGACAAAGAGAATCAGATGTACAGGCTATTTTATCTCTCTCAGCAACTAAAACCTTAATTAAGAATTCTTCTATTAATTATCTCTGATAATAATCCTGATATACTCATAATGCAAGGTAGTAAAGGTTAAGCGCATTGAATATTACTGTGCACAATCCACACAGAGAAATTGTCAGAGAGGAGCATCAGCCACCCTCAAGTCTGGAAACTGAGGAAGAAAAGGCATTTCTAATAGCATTTGTAGAAGGTGATGTGATACAAGAGCAGCATTTCATTTCATTAATATATGGAGGATCTGAATTTCAACAAGATAAAGGAAGAAAACAAATTCTGTCTTCCTCCAATGACCCAGTTTGCTGAGCTGCCCTAAGTAGTTTGACTGCTGTGGATTTCCAGGAGAAGGAAAGAATTAATTGCAGAGCTTTCCTACTGCCATGTGCCTCCCCTCAGCCCAGTACTTAGCAGATGCAGCAGCTCTGTGGCATAATGAGCATTCTGCATCCCCAGAACTCCCCTGAATTCCCGTGGCTCCTGCAGCTGAACCCTGGCTCCTCCACTGTATACGGGCTTCCCCAGGGAGGAGGGATGGCCCTACTCTTTGTAGGTCAGGCTTAGAAGCCTATTTCCCTATCTACTATTCTCTGTCATCCACTGCTATTGGCGTGAATAGCTATTTAATCGCTCCCTCTGAATTTGCATGCTAGGATGTTTTTTGATGGCTATTTATTATGAGAACGGAGGTCTGGCTTCTTGATTCAATCTTAATCTAGTCTGACCAAGAATAAAACGAGATCCAAAGAGAGGTTTCTAACTTAGTTTACACCATTTGCTAGCCACTTCAGCAGCTTCTGGGTAGCGTGCATACTTGAGCATTCAGGTAACAAATGCATCCTCAGATTCTGGAATTCAGAAATGGGATGTTGTTTTCCACATATAAACTATGGCTGTAACAGGTAAGATGTCTACCAGCCAGTTAAAGTAGGAGCTCAAAGAATTATTTGTTTAAAGTTCTAAAGCAGATGGGAAATAAATTCTTACGGACTTTCTGGCTTTTAGGCATTAAATTGGCAGTATCAGACCAGTTGTTAACTGCAGGACTGACCTTACGGTCTATTTCTAATGTGAGTTCAGATTTTATGCCTTGAATAGTGTCCTTATCTCCCTAGGATGCATCAGGATCCTGCCTGTTATAGAAAAGGAAGTGGAGGCTGAAGTTCCTCATAGTTGAAGGAAATAGGAAAATTTAAAGCTGTATGCAATAAGCCCAGTTTTGAAGATTCAGGAAGTAGGTATTAGAAGCAGTTTTCAAACTGGGGTGTCTGGGGCTGGTTCCCTAAATCTGTTATGGCTCTGTCTAGCTAAGCAGCTAAATGATGAGTTAAACATGTAAATCCTTCCTGAGTTTCCTATATTTAATCATTAAAAGTATCAATTGTGGACATCTAAGGCTGTACTGAAGAACCAATCTATCAAGATCAAATCCTAAAAGAGGTTGAGGACCTGCTTTAACACTTGCAAATCCTATTAGCTTTCATGGTTAATATTGCAGGATTTGGTTTGTAAAAGCTACTGTTTGGACAAATAATGTGGCTAATCATTCTGATTCTGCAACAAACCAGCTCAGAGCGTGTATCTGAAAATCGGAACCTCTTTGCATTTCTTGGAATTACTTCATTTGTGATTTATTTGACTTGATTTTCTCCATAAGAAAAGCTAAACTTCCAGATTTTCAGAATTCACATCAGTGCTACACTTAAGGGTAAAGGTGGCTATCAAAATAGGGATGCCTTAGTCAAAGCAGCTGGGGTTTTTTGGGGAGCAGTGCCCTTTCACCTCCTGGTATAAGGACATTGTGAAATATAATGGCACTACTCAATGGCGGCATCCAGCAGCCCTGTTCTGCTGGTTGAGAAGTCATACTGGGTGTTTGGTTTTCCTAGGTGTTAAAAGGAGGCGACTGTATAGAAAAGTGATTCATGTGGACAAAGACTTCAGGGTAGTCTTATTAACCTAAGATTATGAAGTGGTAACTGTTAATGTGATGTGGGTCTCCAAAATTGTTACACATGCTGTAATTATTAGAAACTGCAAATGGAGATGTTACAGTTCTTATTCAGGAGGGGATTGCCATGCTAAACGATGATTCCAGAAAAAAATAGTGAAGATAAAGATCAAGATGAAATCTTAAGTGCAATGAGCAAATATGAGAAAAAGCTGAAATCTGGTGGGCTTGGCAAGGTCCTAAACTTGTAGAAGTTGGAACAGACCCTTAAGAGAGCTTCAGATGAAGATGGTTTACTGCCCCATTTCCCCTTTTTGGTACAGGAGGCATAGAATAAACAGCAGAAATCCCTCACAACTGTAATCAGGAGAGGGAAAAAACCTCAAACAACCAAACCAAAGCCAGAACAAAACAAATCTCCCTCTGCACCCTGCGCGCACCACCTAAAGAGTGCTGTGGAAATCTGCCTGCTGCTCTTCCTGTTGTCTCTCAGCTCTGCTGCCCTACGGGCTTGAGCTTTTGTCATCTCACTTTGGGGCCATGGCATATACTGATTCTGGCCCTTGGAGCTTCTTTTTAAGGTTGGGGTGAGGAGCTACTTGAATAAGAACTTAGGTTTGTGGATGCAGAGATAATGTGATAATGGAAGCATATGGGGAAAGAAAGGAAGAAGACAGCCTTTGGTGGGGGGAGTGTGGTGTGTGTGTTCTCACACCTGCTTTCAGCCTCTGGCAGGTCCTCAGGCATCCTGCAGATGACAGGTGGAAGGGGAGAGTAGTCACCCCTTGTGCTTGAGGCATGCTCTAAAAACTCTGCCAGTGCTGGCAGTCAAAAGAAGGGTCCTTTTGCCAAGGACTTGGAACTGCATTCCTAGCCAGGGACCTTGGTGGGAGTTGCCTGAAGTCTGTAATATGCCCTGCAGAAAAGGTGAGGAGTTCAGCTCCTATTTCTTTCTCCTGCAGCACCCCAAAGGGCTATGCGAATCTCTAGAAATCCCCCTACTACTTCCTGGCCCTTGCTGCTCTCTTGGCTTTCCCTTGGGAAGCAGGGATTGTGTTTTCCAGCTACTCTCTGACCAGCGGTCTTTCTGATGCAAAGCAGAGAGGAGTGCAGCAGCTGTGATCAGACTTTGCCCTGGAATATTTCACCGCCACAACTCCCTCGCTGGGAGTCAGCCCCCTGCTGTCCTCCCTCGTCTTCCCATGCCAGGTTTGGAGAACCACGTACCTGCATGTTGACCTGGATGGGCTGTCTCTCCCCGCTTTTGGTATGGGGCACCCCTTCTGTGTCGTAGATCCCTGTGTAAGAGGCCACCTGTGCATCCCTCGATTTCTCTTCCAGTGGGACATTGACGCCCCCGATGCCCATTGTCCTGCAAAGAGACAGGATCCTGACTTTCAGCAGCCCTGCAGGTCCACTTCCCTAGCAGCTTGGAGCCAGCATGTGGGCTGGCAGCCTCTGTCCTGGGGGATGCTTCAGGGATTTTAGCAGACCTGCAGGTGCTGCTGACTCACTGGGGCTCCTGAAAAATGTCAGGGCTCTGCAGTCACCAAGGGAAAATATAGAAGGGAAAGGCAGGAGGGATCCGATCTCCAGTAGCTGGGGAGAGGTTAGCTGAATCCCGTCTCCAGGGCTGTCTCTCCACCCAGAGCTGGTTCCCTGGCTCCCAGTCTCTGGCATCCTCCCTGGTCCCAGTCTCTGCTTTGCCACGCTGCAGCGAGGCTTGGGCATGATGCATCCCTGCCTTGCAGGGCCGGAGGGGCCTCTTCCCTCTGCCTCCAGGGCAAACCGCGGAGAAGGAGAGAGAAAAAGAGCTTGAAAGAGCTCCGGGAGAAGATGGGGAGGGGAGAGGGAAGGAAGCGACTCCAAAACGCGGCCTCTCTCCCGAACCAGCTGGGCAAAGCATTGGGAACAACTGGCCAGGGACCTAGAAAAGGGGCTACCAAAGCAAAAGGGCGGGGAGGGAGAAATCACGGAAACCCCGTGCTGTCAGTCTGCCAGGAAAAAATATTAAACCTCTAAAAATAAAGCAGCGGGGAAGGGAGGGCCGGGGGAGCCGCCCCGAGCAGGGAGGCTGCACTTACGTGGCCTGGACGGTGCCGGGCCGGAGGGCCACCTCGATCTTGTACTTGG
>NW_009214657.1:0-27649 GCF_000690835.1 Fulmarus glacialis
CGGTACGGCCCAGCCAGAGCTTTATTTTTCCCGTTGGTTGCATTTCCTCCGCTGTAAACACAGGGGACGAGGAGATGCCGAGCCCCGCCTGGGGTCTGCCGGTGCCCGACATCCGCGTACCGGCCGGGGTGTAAAACGTTTCCGAGAGGCCTTTGGCCAGGTGGGTTTCTTGGGAGGGACGACCGAGGCAGGCCCGTGCGGGAGAGGGTCGTAAACATTTCGCCTTTAAAACGGGGACAGGCCTGCGGCCGCAGGGAGGTTGGGAAGGGGAGATGCAGGAGCAGAGCCCGCTCTGCTGCCTGTTGTGCCGCTTACCTTCCTGTCGGGTGAGGGGTAAAAATGGAGGCATTGTAATAAAAACAGGAACAACGGGTGGCTGGCAGCGCAACGACATCTATAGCAGTCTGTAGGAGTTAAGACCTTTCTTCTCCCCGTGCATCAATAAGTAACGATCCCTTTTTGCACTGCCAGTGCATCTTTTATCAAAAGCATTAATTAGTCACATTTCATAACATTCTTTGGGCACAGTAAATATCACTGCGCTCATTTTACTGCTGGGAAACAAGCAGGGAGAGATTGTCGCACGCCTGGGATCTCGGAGCAAACGACTTGTTAAAGCTGGAAGAATTCAGAATATAGGAGCCTAGTTTTCTGGTCAACCACTTTAAAAAATTCTTACTGAATATCAAGTTGTATCGCTGGCATTTTTAGTTGTTTATGCTTTCAGATTTATTCCTAACAAAGTCCTAGCCTTTTCAACACCATCAGAAAGAACACATCGCTGCAACGCTATACATCACTCTAGACTCGTACGCAGAGCGCTGCTAAACATTACAGGTCTTAACAGCTCCTTGTAATCAGCTCGGGAATTTAAATCCCCACTAAATACATATTATCTGACATTATTTCATTACAAAGGGCATAGTATAATACATTGACCAACATTTATCTTCCAAACGGCTCAAAGGACAGGAGGAACAATCCGCAAATGGATTGCGAGGTGACTGAAACATCCTGTGCAGGGAAGTGTGCGTAGGACTTCGTCTTCATATGGCAAGCTGGGAAGCGTTACTGCAGCCATCTAGATGTTAATTTGTGCACGTGCTGACTTCCACCAAGCTGCAAGTCACCAGCCATGTAAGTACACTGAGGGACTGCCGAAATAACCGGCGTGAACGGGAGCCTTCCCGTCGGACAGCGACAGAACAGAGCTGAATCCCCAGAGGAACTGAAATTGCAGTGTCGTGTCCTTTTGCCCCCCCACAATACGATCATGAAAAGTCACTCACGCTCCATGCATTTTCATGGTTTTAATATAGTTATGTTCAATTCCTTAAAAAAAGCCAATAAACTGTGCCAACTATAATTGAAAATATCGAGTATTGGTTAAAAAAGGTTTTGGGTTTCCTTTGCTTTCTTGCGTTGCTTGTTAGGCAACATAATCTACAGATGAATCTGCCATATAAATTACTGTACGTACTGCTTCTGTGGTGGCCATCGTTGAAGATTCTACTTCCCTTTCCCTATTACTTTGTGTATTTGTGAAACGATACCCATTTTGTTTGATGCTTGCCATCAGAAATCCAGCGAATCCTTTGAAACTCTCCTACAGCGCGACTCTTGAGATGCTCTGTGGAAGGTGACCAGATGTGCAGGAATATCCCAGACGACAAACTTCATTTAGCAGACAGCACGTCATTCTCTGCTGAATACAAAAATTGTTTTTGCAGGGACATGTTTAACATTTGTGCTTTTCTCTTCCCCAGTGAAACAAAAAGCTCCAACCACCCCGATTCCTTATTCTGTTGTGAGGAATAATGCTCACAGTAAATAGGGCTCTGCCACATACGGCGCTGCGTAAATGTATCCAGCGAAGTCAGAGCAGACACAGGAACAAACCAACACCAGCACTAGCTAGCTATGCAAGCCGCAAATTAGATTTACTTCTGAAGTAGGGCACAGGTTAATAAGAGTGTGGGATGCTGTTTCATCTCAGAGAAATAATAGCTTCCGTGTCTGAGAAGAGCATATTTAATCTGTATGACTGAACCGGCAGCGTGGCAGGCATAGCAACCCATGGCTCCAGGCTGGGCGTAAGGGCAGTGCGACAAGTGGGTCTACTTCAGCTCTGCAGGGAGGGCTTTCTGCTGCCTGTGTTGCAGGCTGAGGTCATCTGCTGCTGTGATGTCATCTGCAGGTGAGTGTCTGCACGTGTACCCGTTTAACTGGATGAACAGGCTCGGGACCCCCGCCTGGTTTCTAGCTGGGAAGTGATGATTTATAACCCGTGTATCACATTCTGTCCTGTTCCTCCTCCTTCCTTCAGTGGGTATTCATAGTTTGTCCTGAACACCACGAACCACTGGACGTCTCTCACTAACAGGAGCGTAATGCAAGGAGCAGTATCAGATGTCAGTTAGGGAAACATTATTCATATACCTTCAGGGCTGAATTCTGCCTGTGCCAATAGAGGCTGATTTTATCCTGTTAGTGAAATCAGCGGCAGAATTTCCTTTGGCTTGGGCTATAGCGCTCTACCAGAGCAGCCTGGGAAAAGCCATGAGCACAGATTACCTTGAACTGTAATCGCCTTCCCCAGTCCTGTCCACCCCAGGGCAGTATCCTGACCCACTAACTCGTGTTTTTGAGGTTGAACTCTGCTGGTTCCTGGTTTCACTTGGGTGACCTGCCATCCCCTGCTACCATCTCTCTCCTCCCTAGGCCACAAAAGACGTGTGCCAGAGGAGGCTCTGGGAAATGAGGGGACAGGGATGGGAGGGAGAGAGAAAGCAAGCTGCAGTGGCTGCAGGCAGGTGTAAGACGGGAGAGGAAGGAGGAAAAACAGCACAAATGATGGAGGAGAAATGTTACAGCTGCATGAGCTCAGGTTTTGCATTGCAGTACGGAGCTTACATGCCTGCTCTGCCGCGGGGCTGTCAGTGGGACTGTGAGGGTATCGCCTGTGCGGACTGCAGCCTGCAGAAAGCAGCGAGCTGCATAGGATTCATTCTACCCTCCTCGTCTGCCCTCATTTCATATGAAATGGTCAATGTTTTTTAGCTACATAACCACGCCACCCAGTCAGAGGGCAAAGGAAGGTTTCAGGTCTGCTCTCTACCACTCTACCACAGTTTTTACCCCGAAAATGTCTGTCTTTCCCCCGTGTAACAGTTCTTGAACCAAAGGTAGGGGGAATCAGGCTTCTGCCCCAGTACTGCCTCCCCATAAAGCTGTCATGTTAGCACAACAGTGTTCACATATCATTCGGCTCCTGCCAGTGTCCTTTTCCCTAGACTATGTCTAAAATCAGAAAAAAACAATTTAGGTATTTATTTCCCCTCCTGCCTTCCTCTGCTCTTCCTCTCCCCTCTCACTTCTCAGTGTCTGATCCATGGAGTGGGAAGCTCGCAGGCTAACAGATGCACAACAGCCACGCGGAGAAGGTCAGGTACCAGGAATGCACAACAGCGAGCCGAGACATTGCAGCTGACTCTTGATATCGGGAACAAACACTGATTTTCGCTTATCAATAGCAGCATGTCTCTCTCATATTGCTCACAGTCCTCCCATGTATTTAATCTCTCTGCAGGACTTGTCAGCTACCAATGTTTTTCTAACAATATAATCAGTCCATTTCTGATGTGCTGGCAGCACACAGTTAGTGTGTGGCTAACACAAAATGGTGTTAGCAAATTCTTCTCCTTATTAATTCTTGATTTAGGAAGTAAAGGGCAAAGGAGAAGTAAGTTGCTGATGGACCCTGTGGTACCACTGGGAGGGGCAGAATAAATGAACCCATACTCAGGTATAGTCTGATGTCAGAAAAACAGAAGTGGAGAGGAAAATGGTATTCTGGAACAGTTTAAAAGAGCTGGTCCACTATCACACATTGCTTCTTACAGAAGGGAGGTAACCAGATAGTGTAATGGATCTTACCAGTCTGTAAATCAGGAAACAGCTGATGTACAGCTCTGCCTCTCATTTTTGCCTCATAGGGCCTGTGCTTTCTTATCCTACAGTGAGGGGAATGGAGCCAGAAGTTTCATGTTCGTTCCAATCACAGGCAGAAGCCAGGCAGATACAGGCAGGGTGAAGTGTCAGAAGCACTTGGTGGATGTGAAGGGATAGCAGGATGCTCGGAGAGCAGATGTCCAACTCTGGTGAGCTAAATCTCTTTTGGGAAACTCCTAGAAGGAGATCTAGCACCTTGTTCTGGTTCGTTTCTTCAGAATCCAGGCCCAGTTTACTTCAGTACCGTTGTGAGCATGTGGGAGTTTTTGTGGCAACTGTCATTCAAATTTGAAGTAGAAAAATATTTTGAGCAGGACATGAAACATTGTAATAAGCTGGCTGCCTAATAACTTTGATATCTTTCTTTACTTTTTACTTTACACTGTCACCACGGTTCAGATCTTGATTTCCCAACCTTCTGCAAAACTGACAATACCACATTTTGTATTGCACGAGTAGCCATGGAGGAAGCAGAGGGGTTTGGTAGTTGGGGCTTTCGTTACACAAGCCTAGTGGAAGCAGTGTAACACTGCAAGCTTAGGACAGTAACTGAATGCATTTGCTAAAATCACAGAAAAAAGTTAGGTTGGAAGAGACACCAAGAGATGATCTAGTCAGTTCCTCTGCTTCAGTTGCACCTATTTCAGTCCCAATAGCGATATTCTTGAAAACGTCCAGAAATGACAATTCCACTGTTCCCACAGGCCATTTATGACAGCACCCACAAGGAAGGTAAAAAAAGCTCAGTGGTAAAATGATTCCAAGGATAAGTTAAGCAGCTTAGGCTTTTACTTAAGGTTGCTGGTGAATTCAGTACACTTTACTTCATCTATTATATCCTGGGGATCTTTTTAATCATAATCTTCAGTGCAACAAGAGATAAAGATGATGGAGCTCAAGCTAATATGCTGAGCTTCTCTGGCTCTATGCCAGCTGAGGATCTGGCCTGTTTGTTGTTTTTATAATGGCAGCTCAAACTCTGGACCACAACTGTGCCACAGGAGATTGGACTCTGAGGTTGCCATCTCCTGAGCATCCGATGTCCTGCTTGCAGCACCCGTTTCCTTCTAGTAAATGAACCCTTTCTTATCGATGCAGACCTTGGTTGACTGCCACATAGACATTGGGGCAGAGCACTGCTAGAAAGCACACTTGAAAAGGGCCCAGAAACATCAGAAAGTAAGAACACACGGGTTTGTTTAAGTGGGGATCATAGTACTCTCCACAGATACTGCTAAGGTCTATCTTCTACCTCTGACTCATCTATTTTGCAACCCAGCTGAGATAGCAGGGTAGTGCACCATGGAATTTGGTCGCTCTGCTCTTTGCCTAGGTATCTATTTGCTTAAGAGTTTGATTCATCATACCAGTTATCATCTAAATGCTCTGGCATGTATTCATCCAGCTGGGCTGGCATCTCCCTGCTTGGCACAGGATGTTATTTAACACTGACATTGATTTAATACTGAAGGTTGTTTTATTGGGTTTTGCGGGTGGTTTTGATGCCAGGGTTCTGGAAGGGAGTTTCACCCTGTTAAGCTGAAAAGCTTGTATTTTCTTATATATGTGTATGGCATCCAGAAGTGGCAAAAGGATACATTTCTAATGAAAAACAGCAAATCAAATCAGTGGCTGTACTTCCTTTCCTTCTTTCCTTCTACTGTCTCACCCCTTTTCTTCAATACCAGCTTTTGTGCCTTTATTCTCTCTTCTGACCTCTTCCTTTTTCAAAAACTTTCTTCTCAATTTTCCTTTGTTCACAATCCCCCTCTGTTTGCTCATCCTTTTTACACACCTGCCTTGCACAGCATCTTCCATACTTTGTGTGTTGCACACTTACGGGGGCCTGTAACGTGATTCAACAACAGAATGCCCCCCTTGTTTCATGGCCTGACATCAATAATACCATTTTACACTTCCCATGATTTGTTTTGAATTTCTTTCTCACTGTTCTTTGTGCTTTTTTGTCTTTCTTGCCCCTTGATGTTTTATTCTCTCCCTACTCATCCCTTGTAAGCTCCATCTAACTTGGTTTGGGGCATTCATTAGCAGGCTTGTGAAACCTCTTGCACGTGCATGTACAATTTGGCTGTGTGTCAGGAGACAGCCTCAGACCTCCGTGTCATTTGGGTCTGCAATTGCATATTAGACTGTCTTCTGGAATTATCTGTTTTCATGGTGGCTACAAATGCAGAGAGAAGGGAGGAGCCACCTCCCACACTACCCAGGAGCAAATGCATATCTTCATGAGGAAAGGACAAGCAACTTTTGCCAAGCCCCACAGGCACTTTCCTCTCCCCACACAGGATTAATCTGGAGTCCTGCCAAGGCAATGGTTGGACACACAGTTTGAGAAATACTGTTACAGCTCAAAGATGCAGCACTAACTAGACCCCCAAAGCACACCACATCCTGATCTTTTCAGTGCTTGGGCCTCCACAGCCTTCTAAGCACAAAAGTCTTTCTTATAACTCTCAAAAGTCTTTCTTACAACTCTGTGTTTTTCTTGTCCATACTTTCTTTTCAGTTTCCTGCTATATTTCATGCCTAAAAATGGCAACAGGCAAAGAATCAGTCAACAAGGCCACTTAGTCTACCCAAAGCTCTAAATGAAACCTCTATTTGATGCTGTATCTTTCTGTAAACAGGTGCATTTCAACTCAAGAGTTTTACTTTGTTAAGTATTATGGGATTTGGGGAGATTTGAAAATAAGCTTACATAATTGGTTTATCCTATCAGTAATGTTGATAAGTGCATACCTTCCTTGGCTGGCAGACTAAACTTTGAGTAGTCATACACTAAATTAAACTAACAATCAACAGAAAACCAGATGGGATTCATCTTTTATTATTGTTACTCAGCATGAATCCTTAAATGTAACAAAAGCTCAAGGAAAAAAGCTCAGGCTCTGGATCTGTAAAGAGAGTCAAATGCCTTCACCTTCATCCTAACACAGGACAGACAGAACTAACTGAGGCTAGCTGACAGAACTGTCATTGACAACCTTTACCTAAAATCCTCACATGTCAGTTCAGGATTAGGTATCATCCCTATTATTTCAGACAGAAGCTCATCATTTGTATCATTTGTATCATACAAGGGTACACCACTACAGTCCTGTGAGGAGGATGGTACAGATCAGTTTAATAAAGCCTTTGAAGAAGGAAAGAACTGTATTTGAACGGAGAAACACTGTGATTTTTGGTAGCAGATTTTGAAAAAAATAAAATTAATAAAGGCTTCATTCTGCTTAAAATATTAATCAGTGAATTCAAGTGGTAAAGCTCTGCATAGTAGTAAAGCCAATATGAGAAGCAAGCATTCAATGGGTTCTTCAGACCACAAACAAAACCTAGCTTCCGCTGTATTGAAATAGGTACACCTATAGGCTTCAACAAATAGGCAACACATCCTATCTTTCACAACTTAGCATTTGCAAATTTTGAAGACCCATCTGTGAGTGAAAATGAGTACAGACATGAACCCTTTATCTGGATTGTACAAAGGCAAAATTAGGAAATTACACTCAGGATTCAGCTAAGTGTGGAAAATTTTCCATGCAATTCAAGGTTTTAATGATTGGGTGAATTTGTTTTCCTTCTCTCACTTTCTTGCTCTCTCCTTCCTCCTCCGTCTCTCTTTTCTTTATGCTTTTTAAAATTTTTTTTTTTTAAGATTGCACTCTGTCTGCATTGACCTGGTACACCTATCCATACTATTTAGACACACTATCTAAATAAAGCAAGAAACTCTTAAATTCCATAGAGGTGTTTCATTTTCAAGCTAAGAGGCAGCAACATTTAATTACTAGCAGGCTAATCCTGCAATCATTATTCAATGGAACCACGCAACACAATGTAAGGGTGCTCAGTTGATTCTAAATGACATTGTGTAATGACTGACAAACTTAAAAAACAAACAGACACGAAAGCAAAAGTATTAAGATACAGGACACGTTGCTGAAATGTGGTAGAAAAGCATGATTCAAGACTAAAATACCCACAGTGGAATTCATTTTTCTTTTTTGTTTTTGTTCATAAGGCACACCGTGTTAAATTCCAAATTCCGTATTTAGATGCTAAATTTCATTTAGATCCAGACTGATTTCGAGGTATACCACAACATTTCTCCCAGATCTCAAAAGACTGCTTACCACTGTGGGTGAGGGATGACCAGTCTGGCCTATTAGTCACATATGGATTTTCTTGTAAGATGTATTCTTCCATGGCTGGGAGGGTTGTTGCACTAATTCATCAATGCGATCCTTTTCCTTAGACCAACCACAGTATGGAAATGGCACTGATGAAGCAGCTCCAGTTTCTCCCTAAAAGCAAACAAAAGGAGAGAGAACAGATATATAATTTCAGGAGCTATAAATTCACCACTAAGAAATTTTAAAAACTATTTACATTCCACTGGCTATTGTGGTGAAAAATAGTTACAAAGAATGTTATTCAAGATAGGGTACTGAAATTATTTGCTCCTTTTACCTTAAGGAAAAAAAAGCTATTTAAAGATCAAGTAATTCATAGTTAAATGCAATTACTCCCTACACACTACATGCATTGCCTATGTTCATTAACTAATGAGATTCTTTTTGTACTGTGCAAAAAAGGTTACATTTTAAATACATGAGATTAACTATTCAAATTCGGCTGTTATCTAACACAATATTACCCCATGTAATATTCATTCCATAGCTGGGGTTTTATGTCCAAATACAAAATCTGCTAAAATATATGGTTCAAAAGACATAGTAATATCATATCTAAATCAAGAGCATCAAAAAGTGGGGTGGGGCAGAAAGCCACAGATGCTTATTATGTGAGATAGCACTTGAAGAAAAAAAAAAATCAGGACAACTACATTTGCTTTCCTATTTGGTATCCACAAGAGATCCTCATGGAAGAGAGATAGCACACATGGGAACAAGGGTGACAGCTTTCGCTGTGATGATTTTTCCTTGCTTTTTGTTCTAATACTATAATTCAGAAAGGGCAATGGACTACTGTGCTTTCCATCAACACGTAATTAACAATATCAGAGACCCCAGCTTCTTTCATTAATTCAAAACAGTCCACCTGATCTTTTCTAGACTATGCCCCAAGTACTAATTTAACACTTGGCAAATTGAATGACCACCCCACTCAGAGCAGCTACGTTGGGAGGCAGCCAGTTCTACAAAATTATGAGGCCATACTCTCCTCCAAATCCTACTTTGAGTAGTCATTCAAAATTGTGCAAAATAATCATCCACCCTATTTTAGTGGTTACATTTTATGTTTCATGTCATCAACCTGAAAGATTGCTGAGGCGGATGCAGCCTATCTAAAATTAAGAGGATAAGGGGAAACTGTGCAGTGGCAACATGTAATGTTGCGACGTACTTTGCAACCACAGGAGCAGAGAAAGCTAACGACCTCTGTAACCACTTTCTGTTCATGGATACAACAAAACCTGTTACAGATCTTTCTTATAAAAGCTGAAGCGATGCATCTTCATTTTCTTTTGGTGGGCAGTCACTGTACATGATAAAAAGAGCTACATAAAATGAACTGTGGATATGGCATTTAGTCCAGCTATAGCTTTTTCAGTCCTGATAAACCCATTAAACTGAGCCACAAATGACTCATTCTTCTCAATAACATTGCTCCAAAGCAATTGACTGCAGAGAACCAAGACACTGGCCTACAATAGCAAGACAGAAGAGAGTGTTCCAAGAAAGTTCCAACTATACCTTTATGTTCATTGCAGTTATGCCAAGTTCAAACACATTTCTTCTCCTGCTCACTGGACTATATCCTGAAGGACAGTCTGGCATGCATCCAATGAGAGACAGGCCCTGAAAGAAATATAACGGGACACATGTAGTTTAATAGACACATGTCTATTAAATGTTTAAGGCAAGGTTGATCTTAATATCCACCACTTGCTTAATAACTGAGATTGATAAGAGGGAATGACAGCATAAAAATGCTGTACTTTGCCCTTCACTGTATCTAGACATGTATGAAAGTCACCCAGTACTTTAGACTCCTTCCCACAGTCGAGCCAAAAGCTAAGTGTTCAAGGCAGAGCTGAACTGTAGAGAATGATCCTCTGTCTTTATTACAAGATTCCTGTTGGCCTTTCCATCCATTTCAGTTAGGCTCCACACATATACAGCCCATTTGGCCACAGTGTTCTTAACAATCCATTTACATTTTTAATTAGTTTATTGTAAAGCTTAATTATTGTCATTAACTTTTTTTTAAAAAAAGCTGTTGATATAAAAATGGAGACTGAACCAATATCACAACCAGCAAGTTTCATGTTCACTGAAAGAGCAGTAACGGCTGACGCAATCTGCTTGTGCCTACCGACATAATCACAACCAGCTCAGATTTTCCTTTCATTATAGCAGCACTTGTATGGAAACTGTAATGCTTACAGAAATTTTAGTTTAGCAGCAATTTGCCATCTAAAGCAAGCAAAAGTTGTTGTATATAAAAACTAGGAACTATAATGCCTCGGTTTCACTTTTGTTTCATAGTTATAACACTGCAACTGTGAAGCTGCAACCTGAAAAGGCTCCATCTTACTTCTGTATAGAAGTCCCTGTAGACAAGCTTGCAAAATAGGTCTCCCAGGAATATATTCTAATTAAGAAGGGAAGAAAAATGATATATAGATGGGCTATTCATTTAACCAGATCGGCACAAATATGCCACCTGAGAGGAATCTACTCATTTTAACCAGCGATTTTAAAAGTGTGGCTGTTCAACTCCAAAAAAAATCTTTACATTATATCATAGGAAAAGTGACCCAACAAAAAAGGGACATTTGAAGTTGGACTTTTGAACATGTGTAAATGAGATGTATGAAGGGGAGGAAGGACAGGTAGGGAACCCTCAAATTTTATAGGGTGTTCAGGATCTTCAGGAGGATTGCAGTCTGCTTCCCTGGTAAGCTAAGTCCTGAAAAAAAGTTGGTCTGAAAGGTCCATGTTCCTTCCATAGGCTAGAAAAGCAGAGAGAGAGTTTTACTCTTTTCAAAAGGTATTGAAGCAACTGCTTAAGTGTGTGCAGAAAGAGAGTGACTTCAGTTTCCTAGTGGGTTGCAATCACGTGCCACCTCTCCGACACTACAGAAGGAGATCGCATGCTGAATAAACCTTAACTCGTCTAGTTCAAGTTTGAGATAAATGGCCTTCTGCATGTAAAAAGCCACTCCTGTATCAGTCTATAGCAACAGCTGGGGGAGAAACAAGGGAAAAAGGGAACTTTCAGTGGTTTGATTTGATCTAATACATGTAAAAAACCCCCCTTTGTTTTCTAAAGAATGCTGTCCTACAACAAGATAGCAATGGATTGTAAATAACTGGATGTAAAGAGAAAATTTTGATATATATTATACTGGAAGTTTATGTTGCTTGCATGAAATAATAAAAAATCCATCCTTTTACTGATTTTTATACAGAATATTATCATATTCTGCAGAACAAGGTACATCAGCTGAGAAACTGTCTCACAGTGTGTGATGTCTAGTATCTCTGCCAATATTAGCTTTATGGACCAAGTAATAATATTATGTTAATAACTGCTGATTGCTGTTTGTGTACCAGACTGTTCCAATACCATGGTGATGAGCATGCTGTTGGTGTTTGGAACAGATGGACAGAACACAAGAGATATTTGCCTTGATTTTAAGACAAATAGAATTACCTGTTTCATTAATAACGCTACATGAAAGCACAGACAAAAACACATGATTCTATCTTCATCTCCAGTAACTGATAAGAAAAAAAAGACAGTGCACATTTATAAAGACACACATTGGATGCAACAAACAATATACCCCAGCTTTCAGGGAGAGCAAATCTTTGAATCACTTGTAAAGCCAATGCAGCTGCTTTATGCTGTCAAGAGTGGAAACAAAATTCACCACCTCGCTGTCAGCAACACAGCTCCTTTGCAGTTCTCTGCAAAGGTGATACTTCAGGCTGGAGATGAGGCAATTGCCTGCGTCCTGCCCAACACCACTGATTCCCTACCTGCTGATTTAAACACCCCTTACACAGAAGTCGCAACAGCTTTCCATCATTTCTGGAGAAGAGAACTGAAAGAACAGTGAACGCCACTTCACCTCATCTTTTTGATATGACAAAGAAATAGGGAGAAAGGTACACTTCAATTCCACTATGTTGTTTCTTAAGCCCTACCACCAGATAGCCACTTTATTCTGCACTCTCTTATTCTTTCACAGAAATGAGGAAGAAAGACCAAGAGACAAAAGAAGAAGGAAATATTTTCACTGTAGGTTGTGCAGTTCTGTTTAGAATTAAGCCCGTGATATTGGGAAACAGTGATCTCGGGGCAGTCTCATACACAATACAAGATATGATGCCGTATACTATTGACAAACTGTTTTTGAATGACCGAAAAAGCAGTTATGTGGGGAAGAGAGCTCTGACACAGAGCACTGGGACCATAACAATAACAACTCCTTTCCTATCTCAGTGAAGAGCCAGAAGAGGAAACTGGAATCTACTGCTTTCATATAAGAGCTGCCAATTTCCCACTGGTATCAGAAGCCAGTCATGTTTGGAAAGGAAATGATCTATTGCTGCATGGCAAAGCTAGCAGGTGCAGATGGCATGTGAACAACTTTCCCAATCACTGATCTGCCAAGGTCACAAAACAGAAAGTACACATGGTTTAAAGACAATCATTCGGTTCCTGCCAGGTCATCCACAGATTCTGAAAGCACTTTATTCAATTTGGCATCCAAAAAGGTTTGAAATAAGGCCACCAACGTAGGTGACGTGTCATATCACTGCAGTGATATATTCCTCTCTCCCAACACAAACAAAATTCTATAAATTACGTATGTCAACGAACACTAGCATACACTGAAGCACCACAATCATTCAAATGAACACAGTGGCAATGCCGTGTCTTTAAATTTAATCATCTGTTAATGCAGCCAGAAATTTTGTTCAAAAAGTGTCTGCTTCTCCTGCAGCACTGTCTGGCCTGCAGACAACTTCACAATGTCAGACTGCAGCAGAGCTGTGTGAAAGAAGCTGCTAAGCGCCGCTGCCAACGCTACAAAAGCGAGCCTGGACCGTCTCACTGTGTGGCCGTGTAAAGTTTGTCTCAGCATGAAAGGAACAACAATCATGCAAAGTGCTGAAAGTCTTAGGAAATGAGATTTAGCATGCATCCTCTGCTGAACATGTCAAGAAAGGTCAGCATTGGGGAAGGCTGTTAACCATGGTGTGTTGGCGGTAAGCATCAAATCCTCAGAACTAAACTGAGAAAACTTTCTGCCATGCTTTCACTTTCCATTCCCTTTTTACTGGCAAATAACACCCGTCTACATCTGTCCAAGGAATCATGTCATACCACTGCAAACATAAAGAGATTTTGAGTAGGTCCCCATTCACATCTGAAATACACAGCTTGAGAAAATAACAGGAAATAGCAGAGCAAAGACGGTTTCCAAGAACCACAAAGCCAAATCAGCACTTTGTTCTTAGTGGGTAAATTAAAAAATCTTCTCTGCTGCTCTGTGGAGCAGGATGAAATATAGAAGAATGACTTATATTTCTGCAGAACTTTCCATTTGCAAATACTGACTGCATTTTCATTTGTTCCCAGGAACAAAAACAGGTTGGATAGGCTAGGTAGAGTGGAATTAATTTGAAAGCTAAGCAATGAAAGCTGCACATACAAGACAGCATCCCTTCCTCCTTCTGAGGAATGAGTTCCTCTATCCTGAAATGGGTATCAAAGATAGAGGGAACGGATCATTTTCTGAATTGCCTGTTTCTCTTTATTGACTATTGACCATTTGCTGAGAGAAGCTGGCTGGAATTTAGGGTGTGATTCATTTTACTTTGTCAATTACTTCTGAGCTCTCCTCAATAAGAAAAGCAAAGCTGTGTACAGTACCATCATGGGACTCCATCTTTATTGTCTCAATAATTCAATCTATTCATTTTCATTGGGAAAAAAACAGACTTTCCATGCTTTGGCACTAAATTTTTAGCCTGGGTTCTAGAAGTTAAACTACATGCTGTTTGTTAACTTTAATATCCCCATATCTAGCAGAGGTACCACTAAATGACTACCACAAATTGGTCTGGAATGAAGAGGTCATATTTCAGGGCACAAGACCAGAGAGTAAAAATCCCATACGCAAGGATTTGCCAGCTTCAGGGAGAAAAAAAACATGGGGAGGAGGAAAGAAAAATAAATTAAATGAAAAACTGTCCTGTTCATGAGCGGTAGCTTTCAGATTTTCTTAGAAATTCGCCAATGAAATCAGTGCAATATTCTAGAGCAACAGTTAATTTTTAAGCTGACAATATTCAAAATACCACCGAAGGAACACTGAAAGTGGTACTAGAAAATGTGATCTGAGATGCTGTGACTTACACTGTGCATGTTAAGAAGAAGACCTATGGGTATGGTCTGTGCTCTCAGGCACCAGGGTCACACTCTGCATAGCCTTTGTGGTTAAATCTTGTTTTCCATGATACAGACACTTCCAATACATAGCATCAAAGGAAGACTATTCAGGCTAGGGTAAACATGTAGGGATGCTTCTCATAAGTACTCTCCCAGTTTCCAGCTTCCATAACCATTTGTCCCTCCTTCGGCCATGGACACATACCCATGTCTGCTGCCAAGGTCACACAAAAAGACTTCTTCCACTCACAGAATCATGAGAACCATTTTGTTCAAAGTACAAAGAGCGCCCCAAACTACTCATTTAGATTCGCATAGTACATAAAGTGTTGATATAAACAGAAAGAGTGCATTTAACCTTCATGATATCTAAAGGAGGCCTCAAATTGGAAGACAACTCTTGTTTACCGTACGTACCCAACAAACTCATAGATGATACCCAAGGCTCAGTTCTAACCTGCTGGCAAACATTATGTTCAATGCAGGAAAATGGTCTAAGGAGCCTAAAAAACCACAACTACCACCTTTCTTGGCCCTGGAGTTGATTCAGATATTGGCTAAGCTTATGCAAGCACAGCTCCGAGCAGTCAGGATACCTGTGCTAGTTTATAACAACAACAGCCCTGCTCAGGCAGGAGTCATTTGAATGCACCAGTCACGCCACCTATATCAGAGTGTTGTGAAAGAGCCATTTGGCAGATTTGACACCACCCTGAATTCCTTAAAGAGGGGAATCCTAATCTAACTACCTCGGTATTGTTCAATATTTTAAACTGCAACTGTTGAAAGTAGAGCTTATGCCCTGCAAGCTGACTGCTTATTAGAATTAAGAAAGTAAGGTTTCGAAGGCAGGAATTGAATACAGAAGTCTACTATCTCATAGAGTGATACATGAAATGATATAAAAGCAGAGAATAGAAATTAACTTCCTCAGATTTAAAAAGAACTTACCCCTTGATAAGAGCTGTGTCGTTAGACAACACATCCTAGGGTCTAGTCTATATATAGTTCTTGTAGAAGCATTACTACTTTCTAGAAGTATAAGTTATAGTTTGTTTAACTGAAATATTATTCTGTTACAAGCCCCAGTGGCTGGTACATTCTTACTGAGAATTTCATTGAGGCAAAGAGGTCTTTTTGTCATACCTATCTACACAGATTCTCCCATCCTAGTTATCTCAACAGGTATTTTGTATTTGCTGGAAAAACTTTTGCACTTGGATAAGCACCTAGATAAAGCATTTTGTTTTGTGCAGTCATGTATTTTTTTTCACATGCAATGACATAATCTACATGAAACCTACTTTTTTTCTTACTAAGTCTGATACAAGGTATACATTACTCTGTATAGAATAAATTTTTAGCTGGTGTTAGCAAACATGAGGTAGCTTATTCAAGCCCATGCCTGGAGCTAAATGAAGTTTTCAGAGACAGAGGGGAAAAACATACAGCTGTTTATTCTGAACAGTTCTTCTGATAGTTTCCTCTTTCATTTTCCATTTAAGCATTTTTTTCCCTAGGACAAAAGCATTGCCTGCCACTACCACATATTTCAGCTACAGGTTCTCAAATAGTCAAAGGAGGGTTATTTTTCAAGTCAACCAAAGCATTAGCAAAACAATGGAGTTCTGACCTACTGGGATGAAGATTTGATAAAAATGTTGATAAGAACTACAGAAAATTGTTCTGGTTCACAAAATGTGCCTATTAAAATTGATCTAGATACTAGTTCAGGTAGATTGTTTTATGCACCTGTTACTGGATTTTGTTTTCTCATTCATACCCACTGCAGCTCCCACCTAGAACAATATATGTGTATTACTTTGGGATGATGAACAGGTTAAGCAAAATTAATCGTATCAGTAAAACCTGCTTAACAAATAGTTAAAAAAATGTAATCTACATATAGATTTAGACCAACACCTGGAATTCTAACTATACATATTTTCACCTAATAAATAACCAAGTTCCAAATAAATGCCAACAAACCCACCGCAAGAGTACAATGCTGTGAACCTGTACCCCAGCTCTCTACAAAACAGCTTCTAGGGCTGCAATGTGAAAGCAGGTTTTAGTGCTGCTTCTATTTAGTCTTTCTATGCCCCAGTTTGAGATGACCTTGCAAGTGCTGGAAATCACCAAATCTGGAGGAAGTGCCTTCTCCAACTGTTCCGATTTCCTAAGGAAAAAAGGCCTTTGTCATCATACTTTGTGTATGAGTGCCTATTCCGCTGTCTTCACTTCCTCTTCGAGTAACTTTTGAATCCAGTGTCTGCTTTTCAACTAAACGTGAAAGTGAATCACAGTTTCAAGATACAAAGTTGTCACAAGTTTAGTTGAAGTAGGCTGTCAACTAGGAAGAAGAGGAGATCCAAATGGTGCCTCCAGCCATGGAAAAGGATGTAGCAAAAGCCCCATTCTTATCAGACTTCAGACGATCCATCTAGGACAGACACAAAGACCATCCAGGCCAGGGAAAAAACTTGCATGAGACACAAATCCATTGGAAACCAGGCTTCACTGATTCCATTGCTCATGGACATACTTGCTCATTTCTCTTAGACTTTCCTACCACCCAGAGAGCTAAGGTTCCCTAAATATCTGCCTCACGCCATTCACAGTCCAAGTTACACTTCAGCTGCATCTTCTTCTTCAAAACTCCAATGTATATTTAATGAGGACTTTTTTCCACACTCAGAATAGATCTCCTTAGTGCCCCAAACCACTAAACAGTTCTTCAAATACCCTGTTTCCACCTATCTACAATTTTTCTCAGTGTAAGAAACCATTTTCACATGTGGCCTTATTTAAAATGTGATTCTGCTCACTGGCGTTAGTTTGTAAAAGTATATGAGTCAGTCGTCTTCTTTCTGTTTGTTGAGCTTAGATATTCAAGTCCCCAAATGGTATTCACTTACCTTTGTGCAGGCAGAAGTCTTGCCTGTGATGCCATATGCTTGTGCATTATCAACAGGGCTTCAGGTTATGTACAGATGATTTCTTCTACATCTAGCAATGCCAGTGGATAGGATTAACAACCGCAGCAGTTCCTCACCACTCTTCAGATGTGCTAACAGAAGAATTTATGGGAGTACTGCTAACTTAGGTGAGGCAAAGCGAGCTGCCATATCCCAGACCAGGACATTAAACTGCTTACAATAATCTACCTAACTGGGCTTAATATGAATTAGGGAGAACTCACAAAACCTGCTCTCTGACAGGTCAGTATGGGGCAGCTAGAAGGACCCACGTGGCTGTGGATGGAAAATCTCTTTCCTCTGCACATCTGGATCTGGAACAAAACATCTGTCCATGTTCTAAACTAGCCAAGGCTGCAGCTGTTGTTGTCCTAAGAAAACCAAGAAACAGAAACGGAGTCTTTAGGACTCCAAAAACACCTATGTAAAAAAAGGAAACCATATTTCTCCAGCAACACAGACATTATAAGGCCGACGTTTATGGCACTTTTTCATAGAGCAAAATACCTTTAGGCACATTCTCCAATCCCAGAAACATGACTGTGAAGGAGTGAAAATTAAACCAATACACAGAAAAACTGTTAAGACTCAACCTTCAACCTAAGAGTACTGATCAGCTGTATGAAGCAAGTTTTGCATATTCTTTCACAGTTTCAGTGGCCTTATTTCAATAACAAACAGACACAAAGAGACAGGTGCTCATCTTGACCCCAAATAAATCTAAAAGCACATCATTTTGATATTTGAAACTTAGCATGTATCTTTTAAATGAACAAATACCTTGTTCTGTTGCAGACGCTCAAAAATGTGTGCGTTTCATACCTCTTCAGCATCAAGTACATTCCACCTTCAGAAGAATACAGGAATGTTTAAAGACAGTATTATCTGAAAGAGCGCCATGACAACCATACGCAGGTACCCCATCTACACGTAAGAGGCACAGCCTTGTATCCACTACAAAGGAGAGGCATGCGTTCACATTGTGATAGCCACTGCAGAACTTCCATATACCCGAAGTACAAATACTGCCTGTGCCTTGTCTTCGCTAGTGTCCACTGCAGTAAGAGCTATCCCCACATGAATAAATTCTCAGCAATGCAACTAGTGAAGACTGGCGCCTCGGACATCTGTGCCTCAAAGGAGAGCTTGAATGGATTTTCAGTTGTCTAATAAGAAACAAGTTCACACTGCAAGCTTTCCCTTACTAGAAGGTAGTAGTAGGATCCCTTTCCTCCTCCCAGCCATCCATTTTCATAAAATTGCTAGGAAGCTGGAAGACTGGAGGCCTCTGTCTCTCCTCCATATGAAGTGAAATGGCCAACAGGGTTCCATGTTATTAGAGCTGAATGTTGGGATAGACAGAGTATGATCACATAAGCCTTATTTCTTTAGGGAATCAGGCTCAAAGAATCATCCCCCACCCCCTTTTTGCACTAAAAAGACAGCTATTAACTCACTGATCTATCTCCGACAGACAAAGGAGGTGAAGAAACAAAGCAAATAAGCCATGATGTTAACTGAGGAATAAATTACTCTTTGGAGTCAGATGGAAGAAAAGCCTCTGAGGAAATTTAATCACCACACCCTGCTAGTTATTAAAGGACTGTATGGAAGCCATGGCTGGGCGACTGCTTATGCAAACTTAGGAAAATGTTTGTTTAATAAAAAGATTAAACAGAAGGTTTCATGACAATGTCTGCTGTGTCTAACAGGACTGGACTGTTACAGAAAACCCGATCTTGCATTCAGATCCATCCAGGTAGACTATTGTGTCTGTGTGGAGCAGGCAGATTTGTGCATGCACAGGCTAACTGAAGGATTCAAGCCACAGGGAGAAAAGACAAGACTGTATTTTTTGTCTACAGGCTGTGACAGAAAAACAAGCCTAGAAAATGAGTTCTGTTATGGATGAAGGCTTACATGCATGTATACTTTCAAGGTAGAGCAGAGTTGCAACTTACTGTATTTGAAGGATTTGTTGCTTTGCAAACTTTTAAAGGAAGACTTCTTTTCATTTGCATCTGAACGAAAAAATTGTAAATTGAGATTTGGTCCAAAATACATATTCTTAAAATGTGGGGCTTTAGGGAAAACCAATCAATAGATACACAAAATTTACAATAAAATTTACAAGTGAAATTCCTACTATGAATACCCAGCGGAAATAAGCAACTCTGCAGAACCCTCTTGGTTACATTTTGATTGTCCCAGTGAATGGTACTGTTCACATCCTTCAAAAAGACGTGGGATGTTGCACATAGCTACTGTGATTCATTTAATCTTTTTTTGTCTTTTTCCAACTAAGCATTTTCACAGGTCATCAAGTTCCTCTCTCTGCTGAGACTGGGTAATTGCAAGGTTTTGTGCCGATTTGTTGACTAGAAAATTTCAGTGATACTATTAATAAAAGTAGGTTCTCTTGCCATTACTTTGTGGTAGTTCATGAGGGAGATAGAAGTACCTCATGACATGCTTGTAGATCACAGCCAGGAGATGAAGGATCACCCAACCTTCCAGGATACTTAAAAGGAGCACCAGAATTGGACACACCTCTTAGTTGAATAAAACAATACAATATTTTATTGGGAGTTATTCTTGTTTGCAACATGATTTTTCTATTAGAAGAAACAAGCCCAGATGAGAACGAGACAGATTAAATTCTGCCTCTCCACTGTGCGGCAGTCTTTCCCTCTACAACTATTGATCCAAATATCAAAAAATCTAGGAAAACTCATACAACCCCACATGAAAATTTTTAAATAACTTAGGTACATTTTTAATCATCAGGCACAAAGGACAAAGTTAGTTATTGCCATCTTCAGTATCTAAGCTGCTTGTCATTACGATGTTCAAGAAAAAGGGCTCAGATCCTGAGTTATTTGTGTCCAGCTCTGATTCCAGTTCAGATCTGAGCTTAACTAAGCAGAGACAGCAGTGAGTTGCTACTCAAGACTGCCACCTCCTGTCTTAAATCCCTAGTCACTCACTGGCTGATTAGTAACCTGATCAGGGTGCTTCTCCTAATACGCCCTTTGCCTGTAAAGCTAATTCTATGTAGAAAGGATGTTTCTTCAAAAATAATCAGACACAAATATTTACATGTTACAGGGAGTAGAGCAACTATGTAATATGTTGTATCCGTCTTACGAACAGTTATATTTCCGTGGATATCCAAAGCTATTAGACCTAATGAAAATTCAAAAAAGATATTCTTTCCTTCTCAAGCAGCACTATGCTGTGTCTCACTGTTCTGTGTTTCAACAGACAGGCCTATCCATTTTATTATGCACATTAATCAATTGCCAGATAAAAATACATTACTGACATCTGAAATGTGCTACTGCATTTATAAACTGTTGATGAAAGGGAGAAAGGTTGCATTTTCCTCCCAACGATTAATACTAACTCAAAGTACAAGCGGCATCAAAACTGCAAAAACAGAAATTAGAGGACAGTCTTATGCTTTGCACAGTTCAGATGTCTGACAGTTCTTTGCTTCTAATCAAGTTAAGAGACAACCTCGCAGTCTTTTATTCACATCTAAGACTTTTTCTTCATGAGTATGGCTACTGGAATCAAAGTAAATGCACACTCCTGTGTTTTTATCTAGCTTGAGACCTCAATATCCTCCTTGAAAGGAAGCATAAAAATTCTCATACAAAAGTTTTTACTACCAATCTTCAGCTGCAATTTAAAAAAAAAACAACCCTTTATTTCCTTTCTTTTTCCTTCTCTTTTGCTTTATTTCATTTGAAATACAGGGCAAATAATCTCTGCAAACGTTAATTGAAAGTTTCAGATACTTTTCAGCATAACAAGAGAAGAGAGGTTTTCCTTATTTTAAGCTAGTGGTGCATCCACTTATTTGAGCTATTTGGCAGGATGCCATCCAGAGGGACCTGGACAAGCTTAAGAAGTGGTCCAATGTGAATCTCATGAGGTTCAACAAGGCCAAGTGCAAGGTCCTGCACCTGGGTCAGGGCAACCCCCGGTATCAATACAGGCTGGGGGATGAAGGGATTGAGAGCAGCCCTGCCAAGAAGGACTTGGGGGTACTGGTGGATGAGAAGCTGGACATGAGCTGACAATGCGTGCTCGCAGCTCAGAAGACCAACCATACCCTGGGCTGCATCAAAAGCAGCGTGGCCAGCAGGTCAAGGGAAGTGATTCTGTCCCTCTACTCTGCTCTGGTGAGACCCCACCTGCAGTACTGCATCCAGCTCTGGAGCCCTCAGCACAGGAAAGACCTGGCCAGCGGGTCCAGAGGAGGGCCACGAAAATGATCATGGGGGTGGAACACCTCTCCTATGAAGAAAGGCTGAGAGAGTTGGGGTTGTTCAGCCTGGAGAAGAGAAGGCTCCGAGGAGACCTTATTGCAGCCTTTCAGTACTTAAAGGGGGCTTATAAGAAAGATGGGGACAGACTTTTTAGCAGGGTCTGTTGTGATAGGGCAAGGGGTAATGGTTTTAAACTAAAAGAGGGTAGAAGGAAGAAATTTTTTACGATGAGGGTGGTGAAACACTGGCACAGGTTTCCCAGAGAGGTGGTAGATGCCCCATCCCTGGAAACATTCAAGGTCAGGTTGGATGGAGCTCTGAGCAACCTGATCTAGTTGAAGATGTCCCTGCCCACGGCAGGGGGCCTTGGACTATATGACCTTTAAAGGTCCCTTCCAATCCAAACTATTCTATGACTCTATGGTTCTATGATTTACTCTCCCCTGCCATCATCCTCATGTGGAGCTAGACTCCACAGAGTCCTGCATATGTCCTAAAATACACACTGGATCTTGAATCACTTATATCTGTGAAACATTGCAGGATGTCACCTCTACAAAAACTATACATGAGTTGTTAAGTACAACTTAATGCACAACAATGGGGTGCTGGCAATAACTTTTGATCACCAATTCCGTATCCTTATTGTCACATATACATGTACACAAATGCAAGCTAGCTCGATTACCAGTGACTTCCTTCTGTTCAGGTCATACTGTATCACAAAGTCATTACTGCAAGTAAACACAGACTAGTTAAATAATACACATAAATTACTGCTACCTCAGGTGTCATGTTCTCTGGAACTTTTTTTCTTCTCTAAGTATTCCTATTAAAAAGAATATAGTAAGGGCTACTCTTAAAATCCAATAGCATGTAGCAATATTTTCCTTCTAAACAACAGCATTCCATTGTTGTGGTTTTACTGCAACCAAACATATACCCATGTAAAAATATTCTGTGAAAACTGAATTTGAAAATGCAGAAAAAGGATGAAAAATGGTAAAAAAAAAATCCATTAATCAAGTTGTTAAAAGTAGCATTCACTCGTATGGGGCTTAACTTCACAGCAATGAAGAAGGAACTGATTTGAAACCTCATTCTTTGAAAATTTGAGGTGCAAATAGATTTCAGCTATCAGAATTCTACCATCAGCAAATTATGTCAAAACACTATTTTGCATATGCTGTGGATGAGTTTTGAAAACTGCCTTTATTTTTTAAAAAGTCAATATTCACAGTAATAAAAAATCAGTGTTGTGGTCAACACACAGGACTGGGTATCAGATTATTTAGATTCTAGTCTTGGCTCTGTCTCAGACTTCTCCTATGAGATAATCACTTACAATTATCTTTTCAGAGGTGGCGTTTAATTTTGGATGACCCAGCTTTGCCTGCCAGACTTTAATATTTGGAACCCAATTTTCAGAAAGTGGTTTCATTGACTTCAGCTGGTATAAAAAGAACTCAAAATCTCTGCAAATCAGATTCCTGAAACTCTGAACTTCCATTGGTTGTCATTTATATCTCTGCAAAGTCTCCCTAAAATGTTAACAATGAGATAAGCGGAGAATTCCGATTTATTAATACTTTGCATCCGCTGTACATGCCTAAACAACTACAAAACATTTAGGGCAATGAAGAGCAGGGTCCAGAGCATCCAGAGGCTTGCCATGAGTGAGGTGTCCGATGCCCAACACACCTCATCTGCACATTTCAGTGCCTCAGCTTAGGTCATCAGAAACGAAAGTGTTTCAAATAAGAAGCCATAGCTGAAAAGGCATATTTTCTTCACCACAAAACTATTCGTGGCCCCTAACTTTCAGTGAAATCAACATAAGTATATGCCCTGCAGGGATCTGACCTTTGTGACAAAGCATCATCACATATACAGTGATCAAAATTGATTGTGATTTGCAATATCTGAACTCTATAACTTTGTTTGAAGTTGTGTTTTAAAAATTTTGAATGGCAGATGTGAAACACGCTAGAGATGCTACATGGAACTGAATTTGAGTTGAATTTAAAAAATAAAGTGACCTTTACAATGTGTTCTTATCATATCTGGAAATGAGTCAACAAAAGTAATAGTTCATACTCCGTGACACTAAAGAGGAAAAACATTTTCTCCACCTCGTGAAGAAATGTTATTGAAAAATCCCTAACAGTAAAAACCTGTCCTCAACATATTTTAATTATACAGCCAAATACCTCACTCAAGAATCCTACTGTAACCTACACTGGATCATACCATCTGTGTGAAGATGTTTTGCAATTATGCCAGTACATCCAGCTCAGATGACTCAGAATGGGTGGTGCTTACAGGGAGGAGAATCCAGACCCTTTTGTCCTTCACAGAAATCCAGGCCTGCTGAGCACTCTCGTCCGACGCAGTTCGACACCAGAGTTGTCTTTTCTTAGCAGGAAAATTATCCTGCATAGGCTACCGTGACCACACTGCTTCTGGCACCTGAGCGAGGTTGGTTTTGATAACCAGGAAAGTTAGCTATTCAAGATTTGGTAAAGGTCAGAGTCCCTTAATGCTAATGAGGTAGTCATACAATGTTGGAGGTGTGTCTGTTGAGGGCTTAGCTGCCCTTTAAACCATGATCTGTTTAGAAGTATTCAGACTTCCTGAATGTTTTTAACTTACTATATCCACTGTTTCATAACTCCAGCAAATGATACCCAGTGTTTAGTCAATTCTAAGGGACGCTTTCTGTGAATATTTCTAATCTTCTATTTTTGGTAATGAAATAATTCTGAGACAAAGGTAAAATGCCTCAATACAAAACAGATTAATGAAAAGATCAATACTAATACTTAGGTGGAGTGTCTTTTCTCTGCTCTGCCAAAACAACATTGTAACCAGCCTCATCAACATAGGAACTGGCCTCAGTTTCCCCAGCCAGCACAGAGTTGGCACGTGCAAATCCTATACACGTACACTGAGAGAGGGCTCTGTAGGAAGTGAAAGTGGGACTAGAAACACACCGTTTGCTGTGCTGTGTGTGAGAGGTCATCTGTTCCTCCTAGACCCCCCTTTCTGTCTAGGACAGCTGTCTCAATAACTCATTTTCCCTTTCTGTTCTGAGTATTTCCTGCCTCTGTTCATATAGTTTCTCTATGCACATTAGGATAAGCACGGAGCACTTAATCGGCAAGTTCTTAAAAATCTATTCAACTCAGTACAAGATAGTTGTAGTACTTTATCTGATAAGCTTCAGCACTCTGCTCAGTCATCATACTTTTATTATCTTCTATCACGAAGCCTTGCTCTCTTGCAAAAGTCACAGCAAGTCACCACACCACCTCCTACTAGGAAACTGTAGGTAGGTCTCTGCATGGCTTTATGAGCAGTAGCGAGTGGACACTAGCTTTTTGGAAGAGAAATTTTCTGTTTACACAATATTATGCAAAGGTTACTTTTCAACTTACTGCAAAAAAACTGAGTTATGAAGTATATATACAAAATTACTCTGAAAATAGAAAAAAAAAAATTACTATCTTCTGTTTGCTTATTTCTTTACAACCTCCTAAGCAAGTCACATTAACTAGAATATACACAGAATGGAATACATGCAATATATGCACAAAGAAGATGATTCATATGTATATGGTACCCTGTATTTTCACCCATCAATCCACTGATCAAGCTTTTCCCTTCAAGATTTCTTTGCATCATACGACTGACCTACAAAAGAAATACAAATCCCTGTATATTTTGAGTGCAGTTAAATTAAATCTCTGCTACCATGATTTATTTATAACTACATTGTACTACTAGCACAGTTCCAGCGCTTCACAAATACTGACACTGCAGGATCTCTAGGGTGTTACACTGTTCCTCAACGCCACTCATGTGGACAACAGATCTCCTTCTCCACTGACTGGTGGATGCACTGGCATGGAGAAGACATTCTCCTTTACCCTGCTCACAGCAAATGACACTGACAAAAACAGACCACGACAAAACTTCCCTCCCTGTTACTAACAAGGTTGCTACCACGCTCTGCAACTTTCTTCCTACAGACACTGCTTTTTTTTTTTTCTTTAGAACAAGAAGTAATAGCTCAGTTCAACTAAACCAGTAAAATAAGTTTTAAAATAGATTTCCGCTCAAACCACATTATATTTCCTCTCCCACATTGTACATGACCTTTAATGAAACACCAAAGTCTTTTAAGGCTATCCAACAACTGACAGCAATAGTTGGTAGCAAGAACAGCGATGGATTTACTGACTATACGGTGCAGTATACAAGTTCCTCCTTAATAGGCCTATTTCCGGTACAGAATTTGCATCCCTTTGATATGTAATCTTATATGGTACACTAGAAGCAGCAAATTAACCATTTATTTTGCAATGATTTGCAGACTTCAATATCACTATTTCTTGAGTGACTTTAATTACACTGTAATTTCTGACTGCAGTTCTCAAACGAACCCTTTGTCATACAGTGTTTTCTTTAACTAGTAGTCTAAATACCTGGTAGGAAAAGGCTCATGTGATAAAAGTTATAGATGTATATTAATGTAATAAAATTAAAATCTTAAACATATATAAGGGTCTAGCGAATACCTAATCTCAGAGAAGTTAGTGAAGGCAGTTTGCTCTTTAGTTTGCTCTTTTTTTCTTCAGGTCTGCCAAATTAAAACATAGTTTGCCTCAGAGCAGAGTAAATTTTGCCATCACTCCACACGAGGAGGCATAGCTGAAGCATTCTGTCTGACAAATCAACAGATGATTTGAACCCAAAATGAAACATTTCTTATTCAGAGATTGCAGATCTATTTTAGCATTAGTATGATATGGCAGGGTACCATATCCAGCTTACTGAAACCAAGACATAGGCAGGTTAAGTGATGTCTCCAGAACTACCCAGCAAGTCTAACAGCAGAGCAGTAAGTGCGGTGTAACTCCTCTGTCTGAGCCCTCTATGCTGGGTTCAACAAGCTGAGTGATTTCAGATACACAGATTAACTAATTTTTCTGGACAAAGAGCAGGCTTTTAAGGCAATTGCTTTACACATCTGGCTTCAACCAGCAAGGTAAACCCTTTACTTGTATAAATATCGAAACCTCATGCCCTGAAAAATAGATTAAAATATGAATGTTAAACATATCTATATTAGAAAGCAATTCATACCCAGGTAAAGCTGCTACTGCTCCAGAGTGACCAGGATGTCCTTCCGTTATAGCTGCATGGCACTGGATTAGTCCATGTTTGTTTGCATAGCCTCTTCATCCTGCTAGGTAATGTCCTGTCTTCTCCTCATTCTCAAGATCTGGATGTGATGAAATTAAAAAAAAACAAAAGTCAAATATTATGGCCTATATTCTGGTATCTTTAAAATTTCTGATTGTTCCCACTAGTCTGTAAAATTCAAGGCAGAAAAAACAATTACAACCACCATTATTTATGTGTAACTCACATAACTATTAAAAAAACCTTGCGCTTCTATCATTTCTGCTATGCCTAATTGTAACAGGCCATTGTTCATAGTGGATTGACAGAGCTCATGGCAGAGAAGTAAAAAAGGGGGTGTTTGTTCCTGAATTCTTGAGTCTCGTGGAAGTCAGTGGAATTTTGGGCAACACAAGAAAAAAATACTGGGCTGTCAGAGGCAAGCCAGGAGATGATACTTATTCTTTCCTTTATATGGAGTCCACCAGGCAAATGCAAACTGTTTGCCAAGCAGACCTGGGCAAAACCTCTTGGGGAGAGTAAAAGCTCTTCTGGGACGTCGAGCTATGAAATAACACAATATTAATGATAAATAATTCTTTAACAGCTGCCTAATTTCGCTCTGTGCAAGGAAAGCTGGCAGATAAACCCACTGCGGCGCAGGCTGCAGGGGAGGGGAAGGCGTGAGAGGAGCGGGCGGGCAGCCCCTCACCCCGGAGGCGGGCGGGCAGGCAGCCCCCG
>NW_009214658.1:0-201 GCF_000690835.1 Fulmarus glacialis
TCCACCCCCCGGGCTCAGACGGCGGGGAAAGGCAGGCACAGCACACCACGGACAAAAACAGATCCTTTAATGGTTTTTGGTTCTCTGTGAAGCACAAACGGGGTGATTATTCATGTAAAAACAAACGGGTCAAGGCTATGTACAAGCTGTGGAGTCCCACCGCGGTGGTCCGAAGGGAAGGGGAGAGGCGGGGCCCCCCAG
>NW_009214658.1:374-647 GCF_000690835.1 Fulmarus glacialis
AATCCTGTCAGCCCTGCCTGGGGGGGCAGCGACTGGCAGAAAGGATGAAGTAGTAACCCAGCGCAGGGGAGAGCGGCGGGAATGAAGGTCCTCATCCAGAGAGCTGGAGGGGAGCAGTGGCTTGGACGAGCTTTTGAGGAGCTGGGAGACAGGCAGAGAGGTACGATTTAGGACAAAAGCCAGCACTGCCCCTGCCCCCTTCCACACCCAGTGCCGCAGAGCTGCGCCCGCTGCAGCAGCTATGTCTGGCCGCCAGCCGAGCACCGACACCTT
>NW_009214658.1:702-15929 GCF_000690835.1 Fulmarus glacialis
AAAGCTTTCCGAAAATAAAAAAAAAAAAAACAAACCAAACAAAACAAACAAACAAACAAACAAACCCAAAAAACCCCTCAACCCTGGCCTTGCAGGCACCCAGGCAGTTTCTCAGCCAGAGTAATGGTAACGCCATGGAACAAGTCAGTGACACTGGGAAGGAGCAACCGGGGGTCCCAGCACAGAAACACAGAGGGGGTGATGCAGAGCGGGGTACGGTTCGGTACCACCAGGCCACAGTATCAAACGTTAATGCCCTCAACAAGGGAAGCCATGGGTGAAGCGCTGGCTCTGGGCAGGAGCCCAGGCAGCAGAGCACATCCCAGCTGGCTGTTCCATCCACCAACAGATCATTTATTTTGGGAAAGACTGACTCCATGAGGCAAAGCTGAACAGTCAGGCGATGGCACTCACCGCTCAGCCAGGTCCCCCCTCACCTGCCCCCCCCCGAGACCCCCAGGGAGAACAGAAGCTAGCCCTAACCCTTGGCCTCCCCTTCCACCATCCCTGTGCACGGACCTGCCGGAAGAGCAGGGGCTGCAGGGCAGAGGGCCGCGCCAGCGGAAAAGAGCAGCCTCGCGCTGCGGCCCCCGACAGCAGCAGGGAGACACTCACGTACAACCTGTGGGACCAATATTACACAACGGGAAGGGTTGAAATGGTCCGAAAGGCCCCGCTGCACCGCTGGGGTCAGGTTAACTGCTACAGATACTATTGCTAGCCCACGAGCTGAGTTCTTGCTTGGTCAGAGGTCCAAGGCAGAGCTACTCTTGCAGAGCCCCGTGCCTGCCTGTACGCGGGCCTGCTCGCGCCACCCCATCGGGGAGCGAGCAGGCCCCAGGCTCGAGCACAACTCCAGGTGTGCGGCATTCCCTCCTGGCCGCAGCTCTGCCAGGGGTTGCATTTGGTCATTTTATTTCCGTGTTTGGGTTGGTTATTCACAGTGCCCAAACAGCAGAAAAAGGCAGCATCAAAAGCAAAGCCCCATCGGCAAAACCCAGGGCAGAGCTAGCGACACCGAACACACAGACCAGCACCTGCGCTGCTCGCCGTCAGCCCCACAGACGCTGCCAACTATTAGTCGAGTGCCCTTTCCAAATAACCCAGGAGAATTTCAAAGGGAAGGCTCTCCCGGGGGGTCCTGAGGCAGGAGGCTCCTCACACCACAGCTCCGGCCCTCTAAAGAGCCCCATGCTCTCCTGCTTTCTCTTCCCTACATCCAGGTCCTCCCTCCAGAACGCGCACATGACGAGCAAAGAACCAGGACACCCAATACCCAGCAGGCATCTACGGAGCCTCCTCCAGAAGGCAGAGCTAGTGTGGTCAGAACCATCTGGGCAGCACGAGGAGCTCTTCCATTCTGCCTGCCCTCAGCTCTTCTATCCAAGTACATTTAAAAACAATGGAGCAATACAATTGTTTAAAACCAGTTGTCTGCTTTTTCCTGTGGTAGTAGGTGGTCTTGTCTGCTCCTGCCACCAGGACAAGAATAAGAGGCCGTAGCCCGGGGCTACTGGTTTTCCTCACGCATCTGTTCCATGATGTTGATGAGGTTTTCCAGCCCAAATACATAACCCATGTCGGGTCCGTCATGCACAGTGGGGTCATCGCGAAAGCCTTTGAACGTGCTGTGTGCAAAGTCAATCATACGCACATCCACCTTGGGCTGGGCCGAGGAGCTGGGCTCCGTGCTCCCGCCATCCTGAAGGCTCTCCGGGAGAGAGCTGTCCACCCGCTTCAGGCGCATCTCCGGCCGGCGCTCCACAAACGTACCCGCCCTGCTGTCCTTCCCATCGTAAATGATGAGAAGGGAGCTGGAGTAGAAGCGGTAGGAGGCTTGTCTCTCCAAAACTGCCTTCAGGCTTCGCAGTTTGGCGAGGACAGGCTCAAAGAGGTCCTTGCGCAGCTCAATGCCATTGTGGAGATATTGGTAGAGGGCATTGCGGAAGCCTTCGATGGAAAGACCACGTCCATAGTATTTATTCCTGCATAAGTAATGCCCTGTGTCCAGCTGATAGACCTACAACGCCAAAGGAAACACACATCAAGCGCAAGCAACAGGTTAAGGCCACGCACAGAGCGCCCTGAGCTGTCCTGCACAGGGCAGAGGGAACTCGTCCTGTCCCCACCACACCCAAGAGGGAGCAGGAAACAGCTCTGCTGGCTCCCTGAATCCCAAAGCAGCTCATGGTGCATCCCATGGGCACAGCCAGGGTGCCCAAGCACTGGTTCTCTCCCGGGATACCCAAAGGGTGGCTCTTCAGTCCGAGCGTCCCCAAGAAGCATGACACCACAGACCCCAAGGCTTAAAAAGCCGACTCTTACAGCAACTCGGACAATCCTCTGGCAGCAGGAGCTGCCGGCACATATTGCTGTTACTATGCGGCATGTGATTAATGAGGGGCCCTCATTGCTTCCGAGTCTGTGGGCAGAGATCTGGATGACAAGATCCTTCTGCGGGTGGGGAAAGGAGCAGCTATTGCACAACAGCACCAGCAGCAAATCCTTGGGTGCGGGGCCTAGCCACAAGAGGAGAGCAACTTCTTAACTCCCAATACAGTACGGAAGCAAGTGTCAGCTGATGCTGGGACAGAGGGACACCTCCCTCCCCAGGCACTGTGATTCTAGCTGAACACTAAGCCACAAAAATAATTTTATTAGAAAATCCCCTAATTGTCTGTAAACAAAACCGCTTTGGATAAAGTGGGCCATTTTGGGAGAAGCAGGTTCCTTTGCTCTAGGCTTAGAAACGAAGACAAAAAGCACGTACTATGAACACTGGTGTACCTACCTGAAGTGGAAGACGCTGTAACTCAGTGCTCAGCAGAAAACTAACTAGGAGGTCTAAAGGGGCTGTAAAAAGGGAAGGTGCAGCACCTGCAGCCTCGGGGATCCCTACCTGCATCCCACACACGCGAACGCCCAAGGTGGCAGAAGTGCTCTGTTCACACTTCTTCATCTGCCGAGCAGCCTTCTCCTCAGATGCATCATCTCCGTGCTGTCTGGTCCCCATCTTCAGATCAAGTACGCAGGGAAGCTTGAAGTGATGCACCACGTTCTCCAGCAAAAGGAACTCTGGGAGACATGTCAAGGAGAGCTCACCTGTCAGAGACACCGCTCCCTGGGGCCACCACAGACAGGGACTTGGGCCAGCAGGAGATAGGGTTGGGCAACAAACAAATAGGAACCCAAAGAACAGACAGAACAAACTATTTGGGGAGGTGAAGAAAAGTACAAAACCCAAACAGCAGCGCCCAGGCTTTCACACTCGGTAGAAGAAACCAGCCTGGAAAGTGGAACGGCCAACATTAAGCAAGGAGATCACATGCCGGCGTACTGGAAACTCAGCAGGGGGAACCGAAGAGCACAACGCTAGTGTCGGGAAAGACACAATCTGCCAGTAAGAATTGCTGATACATTAAGGGAGAGCTTATAGTCTAATCAAATTAGCAATTTAACCATATGGATAAACAATACAATCCCCACGGACTGAAAACTCAAGGCTCAAGTAATAGCAGAGTACTGTTGCTATTGGCCTGCCCAGAGCAGCAACACTGCCCAACACAGGGGGGAAACCGGAGAGGCTACAAAGGCAGGAAACAGAAGAGTAACGGGAGCCTTCAATTACCAGCACGCACAATGGGCAAACCCTCCATTAGGGCACAGTGCTGAGAACAAACCCGAGACAATCAGTGCAGCAGCTTGTCCCAAAGGGGAAAAAAAACAACCTGAAGTTTGCCCCAAATAGCCCTGCAGGGCACGGTTCAACATGTTACGCTGAAATGGCAACCAGAGCACAGCTACATTAAACCTGCAAGGAAGTTTAACATTTAGAAAAAAATCTATCATCAACTATGCTTGATTTTGAAAGAGGAACTTCATAAAAATAAGGAAGTGTGATTAAAAAGAATAGGACAGCCAAAAATAATTACTTCTCTGCAAGTGATACAGGCTATTTAAAAATAAAAGCTGGAGGCTCAAAGCACACAATTGATAATAGGAAAAGGAAGCCCACACAGTTAAAATGATGAAGAATACAGCTGTAAAAAGTAAGGTTGTTTCTGTGTGAGGAAAACAGAATCAAGCTCCAGCAGGTAAAACAACAAAAAAACCCACAAGCTGGCAAGTTCAAGACAAAAGCACGAGGAGTCATTTGCGAAGGCTTAGAAAATAACAAATCCATCCCCAATCACATGAAGAAGCCAGTCAGACTTCCCTTCCCAGACCCCTGCCTGCAGGGTTTAAAGAGAAAGTACAAAAGGAGCTACAGGGGAGGGGGGTGGGATGGGGGCATGTGAAGAGACCCCCTGTAAAGAGAAATAAGATTAATATTTTGCTGTTTTGTTTACTGGGGAAGAGCTTAGGGGATTCCCAAGTCAGAACTCTCTTTCTGAGTTCAGAGAATTCTCAAACTGAAATGCCAAGAGAAGAGATTGCATGTTGAACAGAAAATAAGAGATGTGTAACTCATTTAACACTGCCTTAGTACCAGGAGACTGAAAGGGGGCCACCACAACGCTCATTTGCAGAGATCTGGGAACTACAGACTAGCCTGACTGGTCTTACAGCCAAAGTCACCAGCGAGGTCTTTGTGTGGAGATCCATACCATTCAACAAGTGATGCAGAAGAGTGAGTGAACAGCGAGATGACAAATTTGCTTGTAGTACTAAGTTACTCAAGGTTGCAAACGTGAGGAACAGTTATGAAACACTCCACAAGAATCTTATGAGACTGACTTGGCCATTAAACGGGCAGGCAAATTCTCTAGAGTTGACACACAAGATAAGGAGAAAAAGATTTTTAATGCATAAAGCAGTGTGTTTTGAGACAACTATTACCAGCCAGGAGTGGGATCTGGGGTAACGAAACAGCACTTAGAACAAAAGTGTGTCAGGAATTATGAGGGAGGAGGGACAACAGCATTAAACACCAGTGGAAATCTCTGGTTCACCTGCATCTTCTGCATTGTGTGCAGTTCTGGTCATGGTCTCCAGAAGGATACCGTAGAACTGGAAGAAATTCAAGAAAGGTGACAAGGACAAACACAGCTCCCTCCCAAGGGATTACTGAACAAAGTAGACCTGTATCTGCTGCCGGGCAAAGCCTGACATGAAAAACTACAGTTCAAAACACAAGCCAACAAAGAGAAGGACCAGAAAAAAAAGAAAACTAGAATGGAATCTAGCTAGAAACATGGCTTCTCTTAGTGTCAGACATTAGTGTCACTGTATGGGAAGCAGGAAGGAATAGTAAAAAGAAACATATAATACAGCTTTGCTTGTGTGAACAATGGGAAAGCCAAAGGAAACAAGCTGCCCCTGGCACAAATGTGTAGGCCAGAGCAGCAGCAGCAACCTGACACACTCCGTTCTGCTTCCCAAGGATACTGTAGAGTTTTCGGTCCTTGGACTCTGACCGCATGCGGCTCAGCTGCTGCTTATGACAGCGCAGGCTCCAGGGGTTATAGCTGATCTTCTCAGAGCTCAGACCACTGTTCCCATCCAACATCTGAAATGGAACATCTGAATGGATGTGCAAGTCCACCCTGGGACTCTTCGTTTCCTGGATGCTGCTGGTATAAAGACAGAACAAACTTGCCTGTTGGAATCCATGCACTCTTCAGATACTTACAACTGTCATACCCTCCCCTTGCACACAACTATCTCCTGTTCCTTCTCCTGCTGCACACTTCACACAATACAGACCTTCTTAACAGCAAATCCTCACTAATACCCTGGGCTGTGGACCCACGCTCAAGGATCTGGTCGAACATCTCTGCTAGGTTGTACTGCAATTGATGGAGTAAGCAGGAACATTTGTTCCTCAGGGAGCTCCAGCTGGTGTGAGAAGGCAGAGACCAGTATTCAAAGTACCCTTGGAAGAAACTTCTGGATTAATAACCAGGTGGACTGAAGAGTGTTTGAATCTGCTCCACATGCTTTGGTTCCACATCCAACAAACTGCCAAGGGTTATCCTGTGTCAGAAGCACTTCACGTGGACAGGTTCGTCCTGAATCTAGCAAAACTCCTAACGCAGTTTGCAGTGCCACAGTTTGGTGGGCTAGCAAGTGCAAGACAGCCTGCCGACTGTGTGGAAGTGCAAAATGCTCTCAACAAAAGGAGCACCAGAGCTGAAAGGGGAAGAGACACTTCCTGCTCATCATGTTGTCACTGGGCCCTCAAAGCTTTTACCTTTCAGTACTGTCACTGGCCAGACCAGGTTTTTCCTCCTTGTGCTCAGTGCCACTGCTTGACCTGTGAAGGCTCCGACGCGAGTGCTTGCGTCGCGGCTGGTCCCTCTCTGGCATATCATCCTGCTCCAGAGCCTCGTTCTCCACATAGGGATAGGCCACCAGGTTAATGTAGCCATCGCTGTCTCCCTCAAAACAGACAGATACCACACCTGCCAGAGAGAAGGGACATGTCAGTTCTGTTTCCCAGGGGAGGGAATACACAACCACTAGCACCTAAATGTTCAACAGGGGAGAGGAAAGTGTAGCTCACAGAGCAGCAAAGCAAATCCAGACCAATGAAAGGAGGTTTACGACTACAAGAACCCAAATGTTGTTAGCACAGCACAGAGAAGAAATCCCCCAAATAGTGCCCTGTGTCACTACCTGAGGGAACACTCAGCAGCAGCAGGGGAAGCTCTGCCACCCACAGGAAATTAAGGACAAAAGCGCAGCTGGTAGGCTGAGGGGTGTGATTATTTCCTTCCATTCAGTCTTGCAGCAAATGTCGTCAAACTGGAGAAAGTCAAGCACAGTCTACCAAGACGTTGAGGGGGGCAAAGCATACGAAATATGTATCTAGTTCATTGGGGTAAGTATCTATGTCCTGCAAAAGCGTTCCTGCTGTTGACAAGGACATCGCTGGCCAAGGAGGAGTGTACTTTCTCTGCTAAAGGAGCTCTCCAGCATCTGAGCTCTGAAGTACAGAGCTCTGAGGCTGAGGTGACACCTGCCACTCATCACAAGTCAGCCAGTCTTGCAGAAAAGGGATCTGCAAACTCCCAGGGCTTCCTAGCAATAAAAACAGGGGGCTCTGGAAGTAAAACTACCCCAGCCAGGTACAGGCAAGCAGGACCATTTGTGTCCTGTCCAGTTCTACCTTCTGAAGGCTCCTGGAAAGCAACATAGTCCAAGGGAAGGTATAGATCTTTCACAGCACAGACTCTGAGTATATCTAGCTGGCCAGCCACAGAGCAGGACAGCTCACACTTCTACTTAGGGCTGACATCTTCATCTTTGGGAGTCTCCCCGCCCTGAAAATGGGGCTATCAGCCCATCTCCTAACTTGCAATGACAAAAATCATTCATTAGCTTGTCACCAGGATTGAATAGCTGCTAGGAGTATCAGATGCTAGATGCACCGAATCAAATGATTCATCACAAACGTGAGGAAACCTCGCACTGCTCAGCTGATGCAGGCCATCATGTTACTGTCCTTCCTTTTTCCTTATCTGCACATGAAAACACTAACAAGGTTCACGCAGCTCAACACAACTTCAGAGCAGTTCAGGACTCCAGCATGTCACTACATAAATGCCACTCCAAGTGCTCTGGCTGCCTGGACGTGCTCCTCGAGATATCTCTGTAAAGGGCAATCTTACAGTAACACCTGAGTGCTCAGACAGAAAATATCATCCCAAATATTCCTCTCCCCCAGATCAGTCAGAACAATTTCTGGGACTATCAGGAAACTGCATGGGACTCTCGGATGAAATCCCACACTGGGGTGGAGGTGCATGTCCTATGCCTTTAGGCTACCAGGAAGTATCTGACTTCAAGAAGACAGGTCTCCATCTGGACTATCAGCTTCAACAGTTTTAAATACATCTTCCAAGGAAAGCCTGACACCATATCAATTCTAGTAACTACACAGGCTTCAGCTGGGATTTCTGATGCGTTACTAGAGCACCGTATTGGCCCCAGAGTGGCTTGAGGGTACAAGAAGACCCGTCTGTTGAAGACTATACCCTTCACTCGTGATCTGCATACAGACACAGGTAGGTAAGCTGACACTGCTTCGAGACCTTCAGGCTGCAGCCAGATCAAATGGCAAGACCCTGAACAGATGGTGGTCCCAGCTGTCTGTGAAGCACCATCCTCCCAATGCCACTCGGTGACAAAGCAGCAGAGGCAATAGGAGCGCTGTGTCCCCCAGAAGGCTACCTGCCAGTGTCACCATCCTGAATACATGGCTGAAAGTGTATCAAGCTTCTGAAAGATACAGATGAGCTGCCAACCTCCTACAATGATACAGATACTGGAAAATTCCATTCCTTCAAAGCAGCTGGGGACAAGGCTTCACCTCAGCGCTGGGAAAGCAATGCTTCCTGCTTCAGCAGCTTTCTGATACGGGTCCATAAAAGAGATGGGATGAGGAAGCAATAAATTACAGGACTGGAATGTGCAAATGCTCAGTATATGACCTAATTTCATTTGCTCAAGGTCAAGGCTGTAATTGACAGTAACTTGGTAGTAGAGTTACTTCAGTTACACATCCATTACCTTAAGCTTCAGACTACAACTGCATATTCTCTGTTTAGAAAGAGGAGCAGATTAAACTCTGCATGCCTACAAAAAAAAAAAAGACTTCCTCCTTTCCAACTGCTCCTATCAAATTGCTAGCCAGCAAAAGAGAATTAAAAACAACAAATAAAATTACACCAAAAGACAGCAAGACATCAGTAGCTGCAGGAAAATGAGAGGGCAGGTTCTTGAAGGATGTAACTGCATTCTGGAATGACAAAAGGCCTCACCTTTGTACTCAGGTGTGAACTCCTTCATTTCAGGGGGCAGAGATTCATAGAAGCGCTGTTCTCTGGTAATGAGGGGCTTGCAGACAGTATGGTCGTCGTAGCGCATCATGCTGCTGTGGCCGCCCACCTGGTGAATGAAAGGCTCCAGCAGGACCCCCCGGTCTCCGGATCGAGTGGCATTCTTGCCATACTTGCCCACTTCCATGGTTTGACAAACACACATTGCGTTGGGCACCAGTTGCACTCTTGGAGCATGGGGAGAGCCACATGGGCTGGGAGGGGTAGCTCAGCAGCAGTCAGGCAGCCACAGGGGGGAAATCCTGGCAATCTGCTTCCTTATAAAGATCTGAAAAAGCAAAGGAGAGTCCTGTGAACAGAGGAGCACCTGCATTCACTCCCTGTTGGCTCGGAAAAGTTTTGGGTATTTATTTATATCCATAACTGTTCCTCTTCTGTTCTTTGTTTACATCCCACTTGTTCCAGCATGCTGCTCACCACCTCTTTAATCCTACAGGTAAACACACACTAATTCGGAGGCAGTCTCATCTAGAGCTTCTCCAATAGGGTTGACAGGAGACATGGAAAGGAGGAGATATGAGTATTTTGAGCCTCCCCATCTTTAGCAAGTACTATTTCCTTCCTTTAGTTCATTTTATCGGTAAGGCAACGTGGTAATGGAGCACAAACTGTGAGCTACAGCACAATTAAAACCAAGCCCACACCTGCCTATCAGTAACAGTGACTGACACAGGCAGAACAAACATTTCAAGAATCTGAATTCCACTCCTTGTGCTTCTGCATTTTTAACATCTAAATGACTAAATTCCTGTTCACCTCGTACTCTAACACTGTTTTCCTCCTTTACTGACTCGTTTCTCTTCAAGCTCTGACACTGAGCTCTGTCGGAATAAGACAGTCATTCTGTTGCTGTGCATATGCTGTAACTGAATGGATTCCACTCGGACTCTCTCCTTTATTACTCTAAACCCTTCAGGACAACAACTATTTCCTGATGCTTCCACAGCACCTACATGCACAACAGGTCCCTGATCTTTAGAGGCAGGCAAGAGAGATCACTAAATCCAAATGAGATTAGAAGTGCTTTGGAGAAGACAGATGTCTTTTAATGTTTGCAGAGTGCCCAGCACAGCCACAGGACAAGTAAAGCTGTCCAAATTCTCTCCAGATGATTTTGCCCTTTCCAGCTTAGATCATAGCTGCTCCTGAGCTGCTGGGGAAAACACCACAGGATTTCCTCACAACGATGAGTTATCCAAAGCCTTTGGTACAAGAACCATATGGCGACTACAGTTTCTGAATTCATCAAATTTCCAGTTTCTTAGCACAGCCACAGCCAAGGGCAATAATTTAAGAACTGAGGAATCTTGGAGGCCTGAACAAGGGACATGGTTCAGACTGTTCCTCATCTGGCCACGGGATGTCTCCACAGCTACACAACACTGCCAGGCTGGGGGAAGTTCTGGATGAAGATGGGCTCTTCTCCCTCCCCTCCAATTCAATCACATTAAGAGATGCAGCTCAGAAGGAGGAGGTTTACTTCATAACATGTTTAACCCAAAAGCTCCTCGCAGCAGGACAACGCTTCCCTCTCCCAGTCCGCACGTTCCTGCTCGCTCCCTCGCACTGGATTTTGGGATAGTATGAGTGTACGTACATTTGAGTTGAATCATCTCACTGATCCGATGGAAAACATTTCCTTTTGTGGTTACATGACCACACAACTACATTCAGCGTAAGGGGAACAATGTGAATATTTAGCTGGCTTTTAAGGTGGGGGGCAGGGAACAGGAGGGAAAAAACCCAAAACACCACCACAGATGGTCCCTCTCTGGAGCAACTCGTATCAAAGTCTCTTCAAGCAAAGTCTCTGTCTCCTAAACTCACTCAGAGCCTACGTTGTATCACAAAGACAAAAACCATACTGTGGATTTCTCTCCTCTCTCTTACTTGCCTTATCAACAAGAAGAAATTTCAAGCAGCAGAGGCTTGCTTATGTCATATACATTTTAGTTTGGTTTAATGGTAGTTAATATCCGAGAACAAGCACAGTGCCAGCATCTGCAACAGATCAGCACTTCACAGATTTCAGACGAATGCTTTACAGACTTAAATCTCCCCTTGTTGACGCAGCTTTGTCTTGGATTCAATCTTTTATTTTGCCAATGACTAAAGCAGAGTTTTCAGTTATTCCAAACAATATAGGGGACAAGTTTAACTTCACACCTTCCTATAGTTTAAAATTCACAAGACAAGAGAAATAGAAGAGATTCACCTGTGCGATAACAGTAGTTGCCAGACTTGGGAGACATGCATATGATGCTCAGGAATGGTACTAGTCCCAGTTTTCACTGAAAGCCAACCACAAAATGTCTCAGGGTCTCAGTTTTGCCAGTGACGGAAGGAAGTACTATTATCCATACTTTAGAGAAGGGGGATTATCTAAGCAGACTCATTAGCTTCAGACACCTTCACTAACTTCAGATGGAGATCACAAACACCCAGGCAGATACACACCCCCTCCCCAAGGCCCTCGCAGACTGTTCGCACAGTTAGGAGTGCCTCACCTCAGGGCTACAGGCAGATTTCGGCCATCAGAGCAAGAGATTTGAACCCTTTCCCTCATTTCAAGAGCCTTCGTAAGGCGAGCAACAACGAAGCATATGCCACCTGAATTATTCTGAGGACAGCAGCCACCCACTCTGCAGAGTCCCTCAAGCCTCCTCCACTGCATGGACTAGAGATATCCATGAAATGACTGCAGTCGTCGAAGGGCTCCTGGGAATGCGGCAATGAAAACAGGCTGCAGCCACCAAGAAGTGCCCCAGGCTCACTGCCAAGTACCCCACCGCCCCCAAGAAAACCCAACGTGACAAGTTTTGGATGTGCAGCTACACCTGAGAAGGAGTGACAGCCACAAAAAAAAAAAAATTCTGTGGCTGTGACGCAAGACAAGGAGCTGGGCACCAGGTGGGTAGAGTCCAAACCTCGTTACGACAGTTCCACATATTCATCCACACGCTCTAAAGAAAACAGCGATATAGCCAATATTTTCTCATGAACAGATGAATGTGAGAAAAAATACTTTGTGGCAAGTAGCATTTCAGAGACAACATTTTTAAAGAGGAAGCTATCTACAGGGCTTGAAAAACAGACACTTTATAGCTCAGATACAGCTTAGTGTTTTTCATCAGACTAACTCTCCAGTAAAGGGTTATTACTAAACATGGACACTACCCACAAATAAAGACAGAAGAATCCCAGCAGTTTCAAACAAATATAAAGTAGAAAACTATTTGAAGGCCTAAATATTACTCATCCTTCCTCTGTCAAACAAAGGCATGGGTTCAACTATTTTAGCTGGCTTATAAAATTCAAAGTCCTTCCAATTATACTGTAAAACACAGTGCACAATCCACACAACAGCTTGAGGGAGACCAGTTCATCCAAGCAGATCCTTTGGTATCCTCCAACACCACCACTATAGCTCAAACAGCAGTAAAACATTCAGGCCAGTTTAGCATCCCCCCTTCCAACAGACCGATCTATAGTTAGCAAGACAGATCGCCCATCAAGCCAGACTCGCAAGAGGTGAGGGCTGAGGTTCCAGAGCAGAGTTACCGGTGACTACCAATAGGACATACCACATCCCATATTCCATTATCCCCCCCAGTAAAAAACTCTTGTACTGGAAGAGAAATTACTCTACAATGTTTAAGTCTAGACGCCTGTCTGTCAGTGTATCTGCTCCAAATTTGAACTGCATACTTCACTGTTCAAACACTGACTTTTTAGCAGGATGGGCATAAAGAGGAGCAATAAGCTGTATTTTCTTGTAGTAACGCACGAAATGTTTTCAAACAAGAGTCAGGAAGACACACAAGGTAACTCTGCTCTTCCTAACCATTAAGTGGGGTAAACCCTGCCCCCAATACCAACATTACCCTCCAGAAGGGAATATGCCCCTCCACAGAAACAAACAGCGCTGTGCTCCTGAAGACCCAGCCAGAGTACTCTTAAACATTACTGAACCCTGGCTGAAGACTACCGGTGTCTTACCAGACCACCACCAGAATCGAGGAGATGCCTGCTCCTGCCAGCTCACAGCGGCAGAGCACCGCCACCTGAGGATGCCAGCACAGGAACAAGGGAGTGGGAAGAGCAGGGATGTCCTCTTTGATGGGGTAACTTAAGGTGACAGGGAAACTAGCCTCAGAGGTCACCACACACTTGAGAGGTGGGGGCAGAGAGCTGCACTGCAATGGATGTGAGAATTTCTGCAGACCGCACCACGATGCTGATGTTCCCACTCTTTATAAGCCGTCTTGTATGGGAACACTGGCAATGCTTCATGACTCACTAGTAAAGCTATTTTCCAAAATAAAAAGGAGAACAAACATTTAAAATTGTGATGTATTACACAGTGAGAAAGCTGACTGCATTAAGCACTGTTGACTCACACTTCATTGTAAGCAGCTTGCACATCCATCTTTCCAGCATCGCCTTGCTGCGGCTCCTACGATTGTGGCCAGCCCTCAGGACCTGCGGTGCTGAAGACTAAGGCAGATGGCCTCTGACAATTCTGGAGCTGGGCCACAGGTGAGGGATAAATACTGACCTCAAGGTCACGCTGACAAAAGTTGGACTTTCCCTTAACAACCCCAAAGCAGTCAGAAGCAAAGCACAAGAATACAAAATACCAGTATACCAGGCAAGAGGACTACAGCATGTGGTCAGTGGGTACCTGGTGACTGCTTCTTGTGAGCCAGACTTGTTAGCAAAGAGAAGCAGCAGCTAGCATCCACGCTGAAAAGCATGGTGTTTCCTAGTCATGCTGGATTGGGTGACCCAACTTCTACAGAAGAAAACCCAGTCTAAGAAAAAAAAGCATCTCCTACTGTGCTATGAGATCAGCTTCCCAGCACAAAAGCTGACCCACAGGCCCGAGACATGTCTGTCTAGTCAGCGGAAAATGGAGACGACCCCTGGGACCGGGGCAGAGAACACAACTCTCCAAGAACCCGCAGCAACATTCAGGATGTAACCAGAAACATTTGGCCAGCGTTGTATCCACGAAGCTACAAACCTTCCTAGCCTGCTTGAGCACACAGCTTTGAATCCTGAGCCTTCCCCTGCACCCTGTCCAACACTTGAACTATTACCAAATACAGTCCTTTTTGGACACGCTGCCCTCACCAAGGCAAGTGTGGTTCTTCAGATCAAGGCCAGATAATAGAATACGATCCGTATGCACGCAACAAAAGTGAAACAGAAGCCTTAGGAAAAGCTGCTGAAGAATACCAGCTGAGGAAGAGAATGCCAACAGTGAGGCTGGTGGAATAACTGCAATAAACAAGGCCCCAGAGAGGACAATAGCCACTAATAGGTGCGCTCCACCCTGTGCCATGAGCTGAACAAAAGCACACTTCCTTCACCAATACTTTTCCTGCCTCAAGAACAGGGCACAAATGCACCAACTGCTGAAGTGTGCACAAGGAAAGGGCCTAATCTAAGCTTGACTGAACTTACGGAAAGGACCACATGGAAAATAAAATTAAGCTCGTAATACGAGTCCTTAGGCAAACCCTATGTTTCTGTCTCCCAGAGATCTGAAGGAAGACTATTTGTGCCATACTTCTATCACACTAATCACAAAGCTTCAGCACTTCTGCCAGGAGCCTGAGAGACCAAGAATTTTCTCCTCTTCTCTTCCTAAGAAAGGAGCGGAAGCCAAGCCTTTTCAGCTCTTTCTGAAGAAAGAAAGGCTGAGCTATGCACTTTTAACTATGGCTGGAATGCCTAAACCACTCGTTAAAACCAGTGTCTAGATATGGGGTTAAAGAAGGCTTTTTTCTTAGAGGCCAGATTAGCAGAAATTGCAAAGACCTTTCTGCTGTCATAAAGCATGGCATGCTTTCAAGGAGGGATGAGGTACTTGAAGTCCTTGCTAGGGATCTAGACCCAGGGCACAGACAATACCTGTTTTCTCACACTGGCACACTACAGTGGTAGCTTCTCTCTTTTTTTTTTTGTTCTTTTGTTTTTTTGTTTTTTAAGCCAAGCCTTAGCACACAACAGTGCACAGGGAGCGTCTGTCACGTTTAGCAACATATGGAGCAGGTGCTCTGCAAACTTTGTGAACATCTGTCACGCAGCTGTCTGCAAGTGAGGGTAACCAAAGCCGGGGCTCAAATGGCTTCTTCCAGCTTGTATTCCTGTTTGGCCTGATGCTGGAAAAGCTGGCACTACTGCGATAACATCAGGCTGGGGAGCAGGAGAGGACTGCACATAACAGGGATGATATAAACCGATTTAATTTCCTTGCTCTCTTTTCTCCAGGCTTCCCCTTCTTCACTGGAGAAATGCAGTGCATCGGCAGGGGGGGACGGGCTGCCCGGGGGCCTGCCCGTCCTTGTCCCTGCTATCAGTGTCACTGCCAAGGGG
>NW_009214658.1:16090-39287 GCF_000690835.1 Fulmarus glacialis
CAGTGCACCGGAAGGAGGACACGGGCTGCCGGGGGCCCTGCCAGTCCTTGTCACTGCTATCAGTGTCACTGCAAAGGGGAGGCTGGAGGAAGGTCCAGCCCTGGTCTGCTCATCGCCACCCTTTCCTCTCCAGTAGGCAGGGAGGATGAGCGAGAGGGAGCTGAGCTGCTGAATCCTGCTGCACCTCGCCACAAATATACCCTGCCTCAGTAGTAAAGGGCACCTTCCTTCTCTGTTCAGACTGGCTTCAGTCCAAGCCTGAGAGTTTCCATAGCAGCAAGACCTGATCGAATATGTACATTAACAAAAGGCTGCTTTATCAGTACCAGCCCAGAAGATTTTCTTCCAAGCTTGTGCCTAGGAGAGCAGGCTTATCCAATATCAGCTTTGCTTTTTATAGGAGATGAGAATATGACACATGCTTTCTAGAGAAGAGCTTAGGGAAGATCGATGCTTCTGAGGCCTCATTGCTCAGCTTTCTGAGAGCTAATTTCTGGCTTCTCTCCATCTCATTTACAAAGAGGAAAAAAGTCTCCACCGGATACAGGTTATTTTTAAACTATTCCAACGCAAAAAAAAAGCTCTCGGATCCAACAGAAAGACGCAGTTAGAAAGGAACTTACTTTCAACAGTCACAAACCGTAAGGAATCAACCTAACCCACCAAGAAAAGACATGTTTTGAATTCACACTAGTGAAGGGGATCAGAACACTCATCAACAGGCTCATCAGCAGAAAACTGTAGTCCTTGCATTCATAGTGGGGTGGAGGGGGGAAGGAAAAAAAATTCACATCAATCCCACTGAAGAGGTTTGGCTCAAAGATTAACTTGGAAAGAATTTGTACCTTAACTTATAGACTGAATAAGCAGAGGGAACAATTTCACCTCCTGCCTCAAAAATCCAATGTTTAAAGTTTTCAATAATGCTGGTAATAAAGCATACCTGCTCTTCAGTCACAGACCTTGGCCTCCTCCCCAACAGTGAGGCTTAAATAAGCCAGCCACATCCCTAAGGAAGTCCTGAAGGACTGCACGATCATCCAGGTAACTCCACCCAAATGCCTCCCCAGTAGGAAGATGATGGAACGACTATGCTGAGTTCAGCACGAGGAGGGAGTATGTTCAGAAACACTGCTTTCATGTCAGCTGTGGGTACCAAATTCTACAACCTCAACAGCATCAGAAGGTGGGACAGATGAGCAGGTAAATGCACCACGCTAATCTGCTGACACTAAGAGAATGAGTCACAGCTGGTGATGCTTGTGCTGAACCAGACGACAAACACACCACACAGCAAGCCACTGCTGGCAGAGAAAAGGAAGGTGCGATCTTGTGGTAACGTACATACAGCTTAGCCAGATGGATGGCACTGGGGAGGACTGCTCGGTGCCAGGAGGACAGCTCCACCAGACAGACGAGAATCCAGCGCGATCAGGTGAGTGGCTGTCTCAGGTTTGTGCCACAAAAAGGGCGAAGAGAACAACTGGCACCTCCTGAGAAAGTTCTTACCTCATCTTCTCCTGGTTAAAAATGCCCCAGAAGTCCTTGGAGGTGTCAAGGTCAGAGCCAAGGAAGTCAGTTTGGCCTAATCACGTACAGAGTAACTGCTGGCCCCCGAGCTGGAAAGATGCTGTCGTCATACAGGTGTGCAAGTGCCTCTAGAGCTTGAGCTCGCACTCACACCTCCACACAGACTCAACAAGCAGAAATGGTTGTGCACCTTAGGCTTGTGTCTCTCAGGCTCCTAGCCAGTACAGACATCGGGAAGGCTGGTGGGAAGGTGGGACAAGATCCTCCCAGCTTGTGTAAGAACAAGAGGAAACCTCCAGCAAAAGCACCAAAATCCCAGAAAAGCGAAGTACTTGTGCAGCAACAAAATCAGGTTTCAGGCTTGAGAGGGTGGTTGAGAGGAACTGAAAGGAACAGCCGATGTGCTGCATCTTACACCTGCTGCACACAGAAAGCAAAGCACAGAGGCCAACATGAGGATTCTGCAACAGGAAAAACTCCCCCGACTCAAGAGCAAGGGCACACATATACTCCACTTTCAGAGCATATGTGGGCTGCCAAAGAAGAGAAAGAAGGGGTGTTTTCTGGCTCTTTGCCCTCCACCATCTCATAAGGAATCCTCAGAAGATAAGAGAAAAACAGAAGAGAAAAAACAAGACCTACCCAGAAAAACAAAATATAAAATCCATTTGAAATTAAAATTCAAGCAAGAAAGTTTCATCTACCTGCACTTCATAATTTTTTTCTGCTTTCAGAATGTGTAAAAACACTGAAATAAGGAAGAAAACCTAGGCAAACAGCTAGGCCTCCAGTTCTCTCATAGGGAAATGACAGTCAAAAAACATACATCAAAAGCTTGGTCTGCACAAGGAAAAAGTGCATGTTGATACTTTATTCACCCACCATCTTCTCTCTAGGTCGGTAAAACAGGGCAGATTTTGGGGTGGAGACAACTGCTTGTCTTGGTTGCTCTTTAAAGTGATCCTCCACAATGAAACCAACTCCATCCAAATCCCCGGCTTAAAAAAAAAAAAAAAAAAAAAATTATGTTCAGATTTCTTTTGGCACTGATCAAGCCAAATCAGTTTCTAATTCCTCCTTCAGTTATTTCTTCAGACCATGGTTACACAGGCAATCCTTTGACAGCTGCACCAGCACGAGCAGCACCCTCCCACTCAACTCTGCTGTGCTGGTACAACTGTTTGCAGCCTCACCATGAATCAAATTAGGGAACTGATCGCAGTTTAAAAATAAACCAGCACTTTGTTTTGTTTTTTTTAAGGATTACGTTTCAACCCAGGTCAGATCCCCAATCTATTGTGCAGCTGTACAAACAGTTGTATCAGCACAAGGTGCCTGAATTGCTGATGGTTATCCCTGTGTCAAAAGCCAACGTTTGCATTCCCAGCTCACCTCCTATTTCATGGGTGCTGTAGAACAGGATTACTTACTCAACTGAACACGTAGGGTACTTTATTGCTGCAGCTCACAACCGCGTGGAGGGTCTCTTTAATGAGACAAAATGAGGTCACACTGATGAGTATCCTACAAGCAAGGCATGGCTACTGAGCTCCCTTGAGCTGTTGCTTGTCCTAAATTATATGTCATTTTTGCAGTCTGCATGCTGAAATAAGTATAAAAACATGACTAACAAAGTCACTGATGCGAATGAACAGCTTTGGGCCAAGTTCTGAAACAAGACTCTCCTAGAAATTGCATAACCGTTAACTATCTTGGTGATCTTCCATTCAAAAAAACCTCAAGCCTACGTGATGTGCAGATTCCCACTGATTTGAAGACTGTGACATTTAAGGAGCAGGGAATCTATCTGCACTTTTGGCAACTCTTCAATTGCAGCTGAATTTTGATTTTAACATGGAAATACAAAAAGAAAGATGGAAAACCAAAATAAGCACTAAGCAATGATTAAATGCTAGCACGCTTTAGAAATGACCATGAGAGAAACAGACTGAAGGTTCTATTCCCAAATTACCAGCTCAAATACTTTGTTTGAAACAAAACCAACTGAGAATACTTCCTATTTGACGGGTGCCTGGCAACCTACTGGAAAGGACTTGGTTCTCAGTTCTCTGCTTTCAGCTGGTGACAGGTATACACATCAGACACACACCATTATGTATGGCCGTCTCATTGAAAACAAGGCACAAAAGACTGAATAACCATTAAGATTTGACTTCTGGAACAGGGTAGGAGGCATGTTAATGAAACAGCTTCAGGAAACAAGATTTCTACAGTTTCTGTTGTGTCTGCTCTAGAAGGCAAGAATCACAGTTTCTAAGCTGTTCACCAGCCTTGTTTTGTAGATGTCGTCAAATCAATCCACGAGGACAGAGAAAACTAACAAAATTGGTATTTGGCAAATCTTACCCTTTGTCCCTTAACACGCATCTCAGGGTATAGTTCCATGACAGCTTAAATAAATCTAAGCCAGCACTCTTCAAATCCATCCTCTCTCCTGACTCAGCACTGGCACTTACCCGATCCTGCTCAGAAACTAGCCTGGCAAAAAAGTTAATCCGGAAAAAAAAAAAAAAAAGTTGTTTTTGCCAATGTGGCTTCCTGAACTGGGCTAGTGCCAGTGCCCAACGAAAGTAAAAGGGGAGAATCATCCAGCAGGGGAAGGGCAGGCAGAAGAGTAGCAGTGCCAGTTTCATTCAGCTTCAACTGTCCTGCGACCATGTGCTCAGAGAACAGTCTCACCCTGACTTTAAAGAGACATGAGTTGCTACTCCCAGCAGAGAGATTGTTCAACTTTTTCACCTCTCTCCTGACACCTTCTTTAAACCAGCATCAGCACTCTTGCAGACAGCTAAATTAGGTACCCGATCTGGTAGGAAACTAACACAGCAATATATAAAACAAAACAAAAAGCCTTTAGTTTTCAGGTGGATCAGGTCCCCAACGGATCTGACAGTTCAACAATCCCCCTGGCACCAAAAGAAGGGAGAAAGTGGGAACCTGTAACTAAAGGCAAGAAAAGGAAAGGCTAAAGTTCAACCTCAAGCAACTGCGAAGCTGCACTCTTCCTCAACATAGACAAAATATCACAACAGGACTATGTAACATTTATACAAAAACACTTTTGTACAAAATATTTAAATTGTACATTAAAAGAAAAATCAGCAATCTAATTCTTCATGTGTTAATTTTCCACAACACACCATTAATATTTAAAATGCCCTATTTCCTCAAAAATAAATCTTTGTTACCAGCATTACTTTCAGAGCAAAAGAGCTACTAAAAATATATAGGGGAGAGTGAGAAACAGCCTGTTGTGATTAACTAGGGCATGACAAATAGCAGCAGCATGCGCAAGCGGTACCGGGGAGCAAAGCCAGGAGGAACAGTGACAACAACATTATACAAACAACATTGATTCATGAACAACAAAGAATTCTTAGAAACTGCAGCCTGGGTTATGTCCAAGGCTCTCTTTACCTTGGTTAAACTATTAAGAAAGTCATTTCAGAAAGTTGACCACTTCTGCACAACCAAGCTTTTTTGGAAGCAAGAGCCGATCCATCTAAAGGGCTTTATGTAGGAAACCACTGCAACAGTTACTGTCAAGTGATCCGTAATCAAACTGGTTTCAGCACTAATGCACGCAAGTGCAGGTACTACCCAGAGTAGTTGTCAATCAGTATACCAGAGCTCCCTGTGCGCTGTCATACTCAAAAGCTGAATGCCTCACCAGATATGTTGCGGTGACACTAAAGGTGACATGAAGCTAGAACTAGTAATTTGTCCCCTGCCTCACCATGAGAGGGGTCTTGTGCCACCACAGCTCCGAAAGCTGCATGTATGTACCCCTCATCTGCTGGAGACCGAACACCTCACCATTCGCTGTGCACTGCAACACCTTAATGCTCGTGACATTATAGGAAGAATTTCACTTATTCATAAGGTACATTTCATGACTTTAGCCTGACACCCATTTCCTCATGATCAACATCTGTTTTAGCTAGCTCTTGTCACTGCTTGTAACACCTAACTCTGGACACAGCATTGATCAAATGATGGATTCCTGGAAGACCTAGTTTTACCTCAGAGATGCAGCAAATTCAATTTCTGCTTGTCACCTTGCTGCCACTTGGAGGACAGCACACGCGAAGATCAGTCTGGGCTACTTCCATAAACAATTCTCTCCTCCAAAATTCAGAGTTAAAGCCGTGGCTGCCTCTTGAATAAGCAGCAAGTTTCCAGCACTACTGTATTTGAACAATCTTGCAGAAAAAGTAGGTCTTTTCAAAGAAAACAGTATGTTCATGAGCAAATGCTACAACATCTCTGTTCCACCAAATCACTAGAATATCATAAACACAAAGCAAGAAGTTTATCTTAATAAATTCTTGACTACTGACACTTAGTCACTAACATTGGAAGTATTTCTCTTTAAATATCAAAACCACATATTAAAGGATTTTAAAACATCAAGAAAATTCAGTAAAGCCGTCATTTAGGACAACATTTAGACACCTGAATTTCTCACAATTCTCCAATACAAGTAAAATACAGGTGCGACAAAGTAAGACAAAGGTAAAACTGTGGTGAAGCTGCATAGCACTAAGCAGAAGCACGCGGTCCCATTCAGATCAAAGCATGCTCCAAGTGTCTCATGAGTAATAGACTAGTATCTGTATAGAGCAAGACTTCATTACGCTGGCACGTAAGATTATCAACCCGTATACACATGGCTGTCTTCTGGCAGGTAGTCTCTGGTTGTGCAAACCTGAGGCAGTAGGAGTTTTACAGTAGTCAAGACTCTTGCAGGATTCATCTAGATCTATCTTCCGCTGCTGTGAGATCAAATACGAAAAAGGGAGAGAAATTGATCACAAAGAGGCAGAGCTTCGCACAGGGATTGTTTCTCACCCCATAAAAGGTGACCTCCCAAAGCCTCTTTTACTCTCCTCTCCAATAAGAGGATAATGAATCCTCCCCTTGGGAGACCTCTGCTTAGCTACTGGCCCACTGATACTACACATTAACACTATGTCTTGTCTCTTCAGTCTTAGCAGCAGAGAGATATTAGAAGAATTTATAAGGTCACTGCTCAAAGATCAGGACTTTAAATGGAACCTCTAACGCAAGCAGGGAAAGCCACAGCCAGTGGCTCTGCTTTGTGGCTGCCACATGCCCAGCTGCAGCTTTGCTTAGTGCTTCCCTGCTCAAATGCCAATTCAGCTTATTTGCACATGCAGGCTACCGACTACCCTTGGAAGCAGACATTTAATCAAGGAAAAAACTGAAAACCAGAGATCACCATATCCTAAAAATCTATGGCAAGTCTAGTGAATGCGGTTCACAGCTCCACAGTTCATGCACAGACTGCACCAAACCGAAGAGAGTCTCAGCGAGCACTAAGCGCAGGTGTATTTTCAAGAAGTGAGGAGCAGCAATGCACTGCAAGAACACATTGGCATCTCACGTGGAAAGCCAAGGGGTAGACTGCAGCAAATTCAATTACATAAATCTTTGTTTTCACAGACACCAGGAACCAAGAATTTGAGGACAATTCTTCCCCCATTCTTCTGGTTTTTTGCACCTTCCAACAAGACACCATTTGGACATTTCTAAATGGAGTCTAAGAAGCAAGTCCTGAATGATCCCTAGACAACAGTAACCAGGAAATCATTTCCCTTGCCACTTAATAGTGCACAGATGCAAAGCAATCTATGCTGCCATGCAGGTGAACATAAGCGGGTTTTCCTTCATAAAGTAATCAAAGTCAAACTGCATTATGATTCCATAGTTATGAAAACTGCGAAGACTAGACATGAAGAGAAACCTTGACAGGTAGGAACACATTGCCAGCAAGGATGCAGAATCTCTGTGAATGGAGATTTAGGACGAGATTAGACACATATAGAAGCTAATCCCAATGGATACAGTCCGTTCTGATTTGGGACAAATGGTAAAATGTTCTCAGAAGGAAAAAAACTATGGGGCTTACGCAACAGAAGATCTTTTCAGATGCATCTGTAAGAACACTCCACATTTTTGGCTGTTTCAGGCTACACAGTGCAATAGCTAACTGAAGCCAAGAGTTAAGAATTTTAACCAATAACTGTATAGAGAAGCTACAGGGTTAACCACAGAAACACAAAAGCCACAAGGAGCTAAACCCATGAAGAATTATTACAAAAGCTGTAAATGCAGAGGAGCTCAAATTACATTCCTTAAGCAGTTTTGATAAAGTAAGAATGATCTACAGCTTTCCAAGAGACCACTAACTGAAAGACAAACATAAGCAGCTTGCGGTGAACTTGGATTTTTAGTATCTGTTCTCAACTTTTGAATTATGATGCTTTTAAAACAGAAAAAACAGCTTTGATTAAAAAAATGTCAGTTGCTGCAGATGATTGATTTCCACAGAAAAATCCACAACTAGGACAAAACAGAACTTCTTATTGCTATTTTTAATTCTGCAGTGACAAAAAACCTCAAGACAAACGTTATGTAAGACCATTAACCTCTTTGCTCATAACTGGCACCTTAATTTAGCACACTACCACACTAGATACCTTAAACTGAATTCTTAATGCCAAAGCATACCACTGGCTGCAGCAAGGCAGTAATAGCAATAATGGAAAGGAAAAAAAAAATCCCAAAGCAAGGATCATATACTGAATTTTGCAATTACAGTCCCTTGGGCACAAGTAACCTGAGCCTCTCCAGCTCTAATGAAACAGTGTTTTTTCCAGATTAGTAATTCCAAAGAGATTATCAGATGCTCCCTAGTATCTTAGGAACACTGAAGAGAAATCAAAGTACTCGGTATATCCGGACTGACAGAAAACCTCCAGCTCACCTTTTACACTAGAAAGTGGGTAAAACCCAAAGAGGCTGTAACCTGCTGAAAAGAAAATTGCTTTACATTTTAAGCGACTGTTTTTCTTCTTTACAAACCAACCTCTCAGCATTCCACACATACCCTCCATGGCAGTTTAAGTCAGGTATGACTAAAATCTCCAAAACTGCCACGTATTGTACTTAACTGTAGTTCAGTGGCTATCACATATACACATGACCGAGTGAAAAACAAAACAAGGTAATCTTGAAGAACATTCGTGTCAAGACCACCCCCCCCCAAGAAAAGACAGATTAATCTTCTACACTGATAATAAGCAAGACTGATGAATTGCAACCAGACAGCCTCTTAAATACTGTCTTCCATCCATTCTTATCACATTGTGGCAAAGAATGACATTCAGGAGGAGGAGAAAGACTGATTAAGAGCCTACTTTCAGAAGCTATTGTCCTGCTATGTGGAAAAAGCTCTCTCTATGAATCATCAGTTCATCCTCCTCTGACTCCATCTACTCTTCAGAATTCCCTGATGTGTTTGAATTCATACTCCACCCATCCAGACTGTAATGTCCCAACTTGCATACAAGAATTCTGTGGGAGACAGCATCAAAACACTCAGTAAACTTAAGCTAAACGGCCTCTAGTGCTCTTCCTCATCCACAAATCCGGTTATTTTATCGCAGAAGACAATGAGATGGGTCAGACAACTTACCTTCGGTAAATCCATAATAACTATTCCCAGCCACATTCTTTCACATGCCCAGAAAGACGTACCAAAAGGACCTGACCCACAACTGTCCCTGGGACTGAAGTGAGGCTGACCAGCCTGTAGGTCCCTGGATTACTCTTTGGGCCTATTTTGAAGACAAGTGCAACATTTGCCTTTGTCAAGTGATAAGAGACATCCCAGCACCTCCATGACTTTTCAAAGATGGTCAAGACTGGCATCACTATGACACAGCCAGCTCAGCACCTTTGGGTGCAGCCCATCAGGTCCCTGGAGTCACATGGCTCGAATTCTCTCAAGTAATCCCTCACTCTGTTTTCATTTGCTTCTGATTGCTGTTTCCTCTTTGAGCCCTGCCTCTAAAGACAGGAGCCCAGGAGACCTTACCGCTGAAGACTTAGGCATAAAAAGCACTGAATATCCCAAGCAAGTCTGTGCCAACCATCCCTCAATTCAGCCACCTCATTCAGCAGAATCTTTGTTTAGCCTTTTACTGCTGATGTAGAGATAGAAGCTACGTCATAATTATCAGGGATGTTGTAATAAGCACTGTCCTGAGAGAAAATAGCTGTTTCCACAAATGAAAGACAGAAATGCAGACCAATATCGCTGAGTTTGTTGCGTCTGTATTCCTGGTTGTCAAAGAAACCACAAATCTCTTTTCAAGATGTCAAACCAACTTGCTGGAGAGTTGCATGACCCCATTTCTAAAACGTTTGGCAAAAAAAGCCTCCCTCTCACTGTCAGCCAGGCTGAGTGAAATTAGCAAAGGGAAGTTGGCTCTGTAAAGAGCAAACCTAGGCCCTCCTGAAAATCCCTAAGAAAGTTTCATGGAGAAGCTTCTTTTCAGCTTTAATTAAGAAGAAAAATCTAGATGATGGAATAAGGAACAAAGATTTTTTACCCAATCAAATACCAGCTAGCCAGACTGCTCTAGGTGTAGAAAAGGAGATACTTTATGATGACTCCATATTCTCATGGTTTTTACATGCATAATATCTCAGTGTATCAGGTGAGGGGGAATGGCAGGAGAAAACTCAAAGCTGTTCTAATGCTCCCCAAGAGAAAGGAGAACCAAAGGACACAAAACGCTTGCAGCCTAGGTCGTTGCTGCAGGCTTCTGGCATTGAGCAGGCATCTCATTGTGCCATGCTCACACTGCCAAAGCCATAGCAGTGCCTGCTGTGTCTGAAAGCTAGCACGGAAGTGTAAGACAAGCAAACAAAAGTACGTTTTAGTCAGACTCCAGAACTCGCAAGTCTCCCCTGCCCCCTTCTGGGAACAAGGTGGATTTGAAAACTTCAATATCTATTTCCAATGATAAAATTCTTTACTTGGGCAAACAACCAAAAGAAAACCAGAAAGAGCTTTTGCCTCAAGCAGAAGTCCCTTCAGCAAAGACATGGATATTATTAAGTATCTCCTTGAGCAGCAGAGACAGACTCAAACTGAATTTTCTTTACCCGTACACTGAAGCCACTGACAGAAACTCATGCCTGCCAGAAAACGGCCTGACAATTCACTACAGCTCAACTGTTATGACTAAGCCAATCCATTTCTCAGGTCACGATGCAGATGCACAATGCAGACTCTCTGTCCTTTACCCCAGTATCTCCACTACTTACTTCCCCAAAATTAAAAAAAAAGTAAAAAAAATAGAGCAACTATAGCAAAGCTTGCATGATAAGCGTTAACCGCTCATAAACCTTCTCCACAAGTTATGGAAACCATATTCTATTAAACTGCTGACTGAGACTTGACTTAAGCAAAAATCCCTTTGCAGTGACTTGCCACCCTACGTATTTATGTTGAGATCTTAAATGCAAAAGACAAACAGACCTCATTAGGGCCAGAGGAGAAAAATTCTCCCACCTGCCTCTTCCTACTACTGTTAACAAGAAAAACATCATGCTACTGTTTGTCTGTGCATTTTTGCATTTCACAGCACTGCACTTTCCTCTTCACGTCCAGAGTGCAGTCCTGTAATACTCCGCTACTCAGAAAACTTAAGCAGATATTCAAACACTTTTCCTTTGTCTCTGCTTTGCATGTGGGCTACTGAGGAGGAAAGCTAAGCAAGACCCCACATCCCATTCCCAGCTGTGACTGGGAGAAGGGAATTTCCAAAGGAATGGAGCATGGCTACTGTTAAGCAGCCATTTAGGATCTGTGAAGAGAAATGTTTCTCATTTTGAAGAGACCGACCCCGCAGTAGAGATCCAGGAACTCTATCCAAAGAGCACATTGTGAGCAACGACTCGTTTCATGCTCTCCCCTCCCTTTGCAAAGTCAGCTGGTAAGGAGCAGAAGCTGGCTCCAGTACTCAGGAAGCAGCACAAATGTTTTGTTTCCTAGGAATCAGGACAACATCTAGATTTAAACCTATCAAGTCGGAAAGTTATGCATCAAAGCCAAACACAAACTTGCCACGAAGAACTATCACAAGCAAGCTAATCTCACCCTTAAGGCCTTTCAAAACCAGCATTTAATTTGGTTTGCTTCAAGCTCACTGTAAAGCAGCTTTACAATTCCTACGATATGCTGTGGGCTGTGACACCACTCTGATCCATCCCCTCCTCAGATCTATACACTGTCCTTTTTCTGAGCTGTCTGAGAATTAATTATATGGAAATGAACAGTGTTAGATAAAGCGATTCCAAGAAATCGGCTCTCTTAAAGGAACTGAGGACTACAGGGTCTCTGCCTTCAAGAGATCTGTAGCAATGCCCATTCAGTACAACTTGTGCTGTTAGAAAGAGAACAAGCTTAAGATCCAAACAAGCAAACACGAGTACTATGCCCATCTTCTCACTTGTGGCCAAAACCAAACATATGCTTAGCCATGGCATGGGTTCTACCTCTGCCTCTTGTCACCATTAGACCACATCAGAGTAGCATCCTGACCTGAGGAAGTTCTGCCAAAACTGCTGGTGATACACAAACAGCAGCTTTGAACAAAAAGATTAATACTCCAACTTTAATACATTGTCTGCATAAGCTCCACCTACCCCTCCATGTAAAGCAAGGCAGTAACAGTAAGCTTCATAGCCTCATGCAATCTGGAATTTCACTATCCAAGAGGACTTTAATCTCACATATGCAGGCAGAGATATACCAGGGCATTTCAGCAGTTAGAACTGAGTTTGAGAGTGAATGGAGGGGCACGTGCATTAGAATTTTCTCTTCCTCTGTCTTACTGTGAAGATAAAGCTGAACAAACATTTTCCTTCAGCTAAACTTGTCTTTTTCTACATGGGGAAGCTGACAACATTTACAATTGGCAAGCCCCAAATGGCATCATGCAGTTTTACTGGACAGCCCAGCTTTTGTCTGAACACTGTTAAAACATTTAAAGCCAGGAGAAATACAGCATTTCTTACATCTCTCTGCTGAAGTTTAATAGGTCAGCAAAGTGCTCAGTTGATTTGGTTAAGAGATTCTTCAGATAATCATAATCTATCTAAGGTCATCTAAATGGAAAGAAAAGAACTAGGAATAGGCTACTGGTTTTGGTGCTTCCGCTGAATGTTTCAATGATCTTGGTCAACTATTCAGTCCTGGTGTACTTCAGCCATCAGCAAAACAGCATTTCAGAAAGGAACAGCAGGACAGTCAAGTAAACTATCTGTATACTGTTTTGAAAAGACTGCAGTTTGGTGATCACTATTTTCCACGATCCCCTTGCACTCCATTTCAACTTAGTCCTACCCAATAATTAAATTCTCAAGATTTTAAGAATTTGTGTCCTAGTCCATCAACAATTGACTTGAGTTTGTTAATACAGACCCCAATTGGGGCATCTCTTTCAGGTGAATGTGGTGGTGTTTGGCTGAAGAACCAAACCCTTTAGCAACTTCTCTGCTCAAATGGCAGAAACAGAAAAGGACAATCTAGGAGCACATCAGTTCCACAGAAAGACTTAAGAGCATTAAAGCAAGATTATTCAAACAAATTCACTTCACCCTGGTAAACAAATTCTTGTGCCAAAAGCACAAGGAGCAGCTGTTATCTAGTGGTTTCTTCTGCTAACGTAGTTCCAGGACACCGATATTAAACAAAATTTGGGGCTTTCTTAAGCATCTGAAAAAGGTCAGAGCGGCAGAGAAATCCAAGGCAGTCAGATGCACAGTACTCCAGATTACACGAATGCTCAGGACACAGCTTTATTTCTTGTATGAGGAAAGGAAACTGCAGGTTGCCCTCCGATGCTGCGTGGACACCCATTCTGGAATAATAAATATAGCAAGGTTCATAGGGATAGGTAAAATCGTTTAATAGACCAACTGAGAGAGGATGCCCTCCTCTCCTGCTGCAACCCCTTTATTTTTACACTGCTGATGAAAAAATTAATTCAGCTGGAAAAGACATATTTTGGGGCCCTACTTCTTCTACCTAATCCTTCTTTCCTTGGAAAAAGCGCTAGTCACAATGACAAAAAGAGCACTCACATCACTGTCTACCTTCTCAATACCCCCAGCAAAACAAGGTTTATTTTAAAAGTGCAGTTTTATCACTGTAACTGTATCTACATTAAGGGATTCCACTGGCAGAGCTGTACTAGGCAAGAATGAACATGCTGATTAATGCAGCTGTCAGAAGCATTTGTAGCAGAAATGACCTTATAAGCATGTCCACAGGGAGTTAAAGCCACATAATCACGTTGCAAACCCATGCCCCCTGCTTGATATCAGTTTAATTTTCCTAAGCAGATGACCCTTAAGGGTCACAGGCAACAAAACATGAGCTATAACTTCCCAACTTGACACTTCATTGTGATTTTTGACATGAGAAAGTACCAAATGAAGGTACATTCTCATATACAGTACATTCTCTTGTACAGTCAACCCACCAAAAAAAAAACCCAAAACCAAAACAAAAACACAGAGAGGAGAAGGAAAGAGAAAAATCTGAGCTCAATGTTAGGGGAAAAAAAAAACCTCAATGCAGGTGCTGCAAGTAAACAATGCCATAGAAAATACAGGGATAAAGTGCAACATTTTGGTTTCGAGGTTTTGAATAGGAAACAACTTAAAGTGTCTAAAATATATTTGTTATGACAGAAAAAGTCAAGTGCACTAAAGCTAGCACATAATTAAAGTAAAATATATGATATAGTATCTGATGGCCCTTAAACCTAAGGTAGCAGATTTCATTTGAAACTAGCTACAACTCTAAAGAGAATTTCACACAAGGATACTCTCACATCCCTTGTGACATTAAAAAATCCAATATGGCAAAACATACAGGACACACAACTCAGGGTCATGGAAGGGCTTTTGATCTGGGCCTTTTGTTATCCTGTTACTCTTCTGGGAGTCAACATAATCTGCAAGAGTCCCACTCAATCATACTGAAAATCTTAAAGCTGTTAAAATACCTCAGGGGTTGTTTTGTGACTTGCAGTATGCTCTGGAAGGTAAGGGGCAAAGAATTAACAGAGACGTACCCAGCCACTTGAGTGAAAATGAAAGGCAATCTGAACCTGAGGCAATCTCAGAAGATACATGAATTGGACGGCTAGTCACAGCTTCGAGCTTGGCAAGATGCTGTGCATTTTGAAGGGCAAAAACCAAAACTTGGCATTTAAAAATATCTGCAAGAACATTTTACCAGACCAGGAGCCAGTACTGCCATCCTTTGGTGCCTTCTTCTAGCAAACCTCTCACTTCCAAGGGATCCAATGTAACTTTGGTGTTGCAAGAAGAAAAATCCAAGGAGAAGAGAGCTCCTAGATGCCAAAGCAGCAGTCCCTGAATACAAGTCACCCTACTGTATTAAAAGAAGGGACCTTTAATAACCCAAATCTTCATTATTACTCTCCTTATACACTGACACTGGACAGCAGGCCTCTCGGAATACTCTACCACATGAGCCAGTTCTGCTCTGAAGGTCTGAAACAAGAGACTCCCCCTTTTCAAACCAAGTGAAGAATCAAACAAACGAAGCCTATATTTAACTTCCTATTCACTGCAGCAGTTGCAATCAAGTTCTTGTAAACACTCTACAGGTCACAAATTTCCAATACCTTATCTAAATGTTAAGCTGCTGAAGTAGAGCTCAAAGCTCTTTCCAACAGGCTTTCTAGAGTGCCCCTTACAACGACTGAGGCCACGGGCTAAGTAACAGAGCTGTAAAGCCAAAGCAAAAAGAAAATAATTTGTTAAACCTGATATATTGTCAAATTGGCTTGCATCTATTTATTAAAGTACAACATCTGTATATAGCTATAAAAATAAATAAATAAGTAGCTTTTGCTCCATATGCTAAAAAAAACACAGCACACATTCAGCTGGAAGACACACAGACTGTGTGGCAAGTTTGCTTTTAATAGCAGGTCTGTCTCAAGTGTATAAAAGCTACCTTGATTTTTCACACCTTAAATTCCTCTAGAGATACTGGAACAACATGTTGCAGCTTCCACAAAACATCAGTCTGCCAAATCAGACGTATTCTCACAGCCATCTGGGTTACAATATATCACGGACCACGCATATCTAGGGAAAGCAAATTTACTCTTTAATTTTCTTCTCCAGTTCGATACAGTATGATAACAGGTGCCAGAAGTGTACCCTCTCAGACTGAAAGACACAAACTAACAAGCACTATGGGTAGAAAATAACACGCAGTTCTCTTCTTTGAAGATCATAAGAAAATTGCAAACGATAGCAAAAACCTGAAACAATAGAAACTGCTTTGCACTCACAGAAGAGTCAACCTGCCAAGCTCAGTACCACAAGACACTGACCTTATCAGAATTTTTAAAAGGTTTTGAATTTTCTTCTGGTTGTCATGTCACAATAGGATGAAGTACAAAAAACAAGGTCTGAAAACACCTCACTATCTAACTTGTAACCTTTAATTGCCAGGTTTAGGAAGATATTTTAACTGCAGTGAAAAGAGAGCTTGGTTTACTTTTGGCTGGTGAATGATACAATACCTTTAACTATTTTAACTCAGAATATTTGAGTCGAGCTGCATTTACAAATCAGAATTAATTTTTAGGATGACTGCTTTTTGTTATTAGGTGAATCAAGTCGTCAACAGGTTCACTGTATTCTCAACTGCTGAAATACATACAAAAGTGTCAGTCCTAAGGATGCTACATGACTAATGAACAGACCACAAGAACAGAAATACCTGTGATCTTACTTAACTAAAGCTAAGAATAATTAAGCAGAAAAACAGAAACCCCGAGCGCTGCTATTACAGAAAAAAAATACCAGCGTGCATAGCACCTGAAGAAGAAAGCATGAAAACTATTCAGGTTCTGCATGGTGCACAACAGTGGTACTTATTCAGTCCGACTAACGGAGTTAAGGGTTTTCTCTCAGTTCTGTAAAAACAAAAGATGCATAAAGCATGCTTGATAACACTTATTGGTTCAGATTTAGCTTACCTTCAAATTTTAATAAGTGTATTCAGGTCAACACTTGTGGGAAGAACTGTGAAATATTAAGACCTCAATTACATAAACAAGATTCGTACCCAACCAAAGAAAATGCCACTTGCACAGCATAAGAAAAAACACTTACAATATTTGGTCCAAATGGGAAATAAAGCAAACCATTCCAGTATTTGCAAAAGTAAGGAGTAAGGGTATCCATAATCATTTTGTATATGGTCACATTTCTTCTAAGCAAAATCTGCATATTCAAGATTAACCTGATGTGGGGTTTATTGTGGGAGATGTGGGGGTGTTTTTTTAAGAAACTACCTAAAAAAACGTGCATATGTAGCGTTTCAACACAAACTGAGCTTCAGACTGCTTTAACAATCCTTTTGGGACAGACTCAAAAGACTGACCTTAAAAGGTTTTTTTTCCCCCCTACATTTGTGGGATGAGAGAGTCAACCCCCATGAATTTGACAGACATACTTTCCTCAGATCTGCCATGTAGCTTTACACACACACCATAGTTCGGAAAAGTGAAATATACCTTCCACTAGGCAGCAGGGGTTGTGAGGGCCTTCCAAAGCTCCAGGACTTTACCAGTTTTACTTACAATCCACAACAGTACTCAAACCAACACAAGAGCACAATACCTCCTCTTCTGCAATAGCTCCAACATTTGCATTGAAGTTACTCTCTGGTTTGATTCAGCCACTGACGAAGACACAGGACTATGTAGCCCCCGAGGCTTCTCTCCCAAATCCTTCCTGCTTTAAATAACTCACTGACATCTGCATTCACTGGTGCACTGATTTTGGTGCTCGAAGCTGCTTATCGCCTATAGTTAGCTGTAATGAGATCATGACTGCCTCCCCACACGTGCTTAAGCTGCTTAGACAGTACTGTCAAAGGACACAAAACAAACAGCCAGCCCTATGTTCTTGTGCCTTTCTAAGATTCCTAAACTCACTTTTTGAAATGCTTGACAGTACTTTGATACCAACAGTGGACAATGCTAATCGGAATTAAAGATTACATTATATTTTGCATAAACCCACTCTGGCAGTTTGAAAAATGGAGAAAATGCAGCTCAGCATAGAACTACAGGAGGGAAAAAAGAAAAACATCACAGAAGAATATATGAGCTATACAATAGTTCACCTTTAGATCAGCGCTTAAGTCAGCTGTGACAAAGACATAGGAACATCCCCTGCAGAGAAGGCACCGCACCTCTCCTCTCCCCACCCCAGGAAGGTAGTTGTGGAGCTCGGCATCTTTGGTCATTACCTGTTGCACTTCAAACTTGCAAAGACCATTAGTCACACAGGTCAGGGACCTCCCCACCAGAAAAGTGAACTGTGCAACACAACCACTATTTAACCACGCTCTCTCTGAAGAAAACGAGGTCATTTGAGCCTGCTGGCAAACAAATGCTTATACCACAGGTACTACTACTGAGTCATATCTTTGTCAATAAAGAACTGGGGGAAAATGGATATGCTAGACTTTCTTCGAAGTTTAGAACAGCAAAGTAACCCCTTTCAACCTGGAAGACTATCAAGCTAGCCTACCATCTTTCAGCAAACTAACCTCAGAACAGAAAGGAAAAAATAAAAACCAGACAATGATAGAGTTCTGAAATCACTGTAAGAAAATTCAGCTGCAATTCAGCCACCTAAATGGCCAGAATTGCTAGAGCATAAGAGTTAGCCTCCAAATCCTGAAAGCTTAGTTCATATTACAAAGAACTGACACCGATTTGTTTAAAAGTTAACAAGTATAAAACAGGACTGAGCTTTTCACTCTGTTCTAGTGCACTTACCTGGAAAAAGTAGTGTCCTCCGAAGATAAGAGCATACCTCCCACAAACCATATCTACATATACTGACTTGAAGGGTAAAATTACAAAGTGAGAGGTAAAAAGCAAGCAGTTTATTTCTCTTTGCATGATATTTAAGGTGCCTGCATATGTATTCTGGGCAAAATAGAAAAAAGTTACCTTAGAGATGTCACCCAAGCTCTCTCTGTTGAGCAGTCACTGGAGTATGGAGCCAACCTCTCACAATCAAGAGGGAGCAGCATGCCAGAAGCAAGTCAGCCTGCAAGATGTTGTATGGAAACAAGTTAACAAGTGCTAAATTAGCTTTATTTAGATCTTTACTTGCTCATCAATTCATAACATTTGAGAGCACGCTTCCCCTCGAGTCTGGGACCAAAACTCACAGCGAGCTCTTTCAGGATGCAAATGCTCTCACTCACTCCTCTGGGCTCTGCCAGATGCTCTGTACCAAAGGTACCGCTGGGGCTGAGGGGACCACTGCCCCCACCTGCCTCCTCCATCCCTCAGCTGAAGATTACCAACCAGTGCGTGGAGAAGAACAGGATGCATGCCTGTTCTTCATCTGGCCTGGTTCACAACATACTGATGGGTGTTAATGAAGAAAGGTTGAAGCATAGTATGTTAAACTGTGACAGCTGAACAGGCACTGCTGTAGGCCCTAATACAAGGGAGGTAGCGTCTGGCAGAGAAGCAGGACAGCTGGTGGAGGAGATAACCTTTCTAACTAAAAAAGCTAAATCAGAGTCAGCTTATCTATCAGAGCTCTCAACCATGTGTAGTAACATCCTACCAGGGGCACATTACACCTCACAACCTTTTTCACTGCTTTTATCAGATTTGGTTGACACAGATCTTCTACTAGTACAATTGCGGCAGCTACGCCCATGTTATTTAACAGAAACAACTGCACCGATGTTAACTACCGTGGATAGCACTATACAGATAGAGAGGCACCCTGTAATAGCAAAGCTTATTCCTTTACTCCCAGAGAAGGGGATAAAAGAACTTCTTGTGAATGAAACTGGCCACATACTGATGGGGGTTACACAAAGTAAAAGAACGCTTAAAGAAGCTTGTCTTTTGTACACAGTTAATGCCACGCAAAATGCATATAGACAAGCCTACAGAAATAAATGAAGGCAAATGACTCGCACCTTAATTCTATCTGCAGAGTAGTTCGCTCCGATGGGGACTATATAGGAGGCACAGGCACCCCAACACGCCAATTAAGAGAACTGCATCTATTAGAAAGTACATCTACCCGAACAGCACACTGGGAAAGCCAAAAATAACAGCTGCTGCCACATCAGAACAGTACAAGCACTGCGTACAGGCGATGCCTGCAAAACAGAAACTAAGCAGCCACGCACAAACACTTCCTCTTCCTCCCCCACCACCCCTACGACAGCAGCAACAAACCTGAGATTAAACACTCGCCAGCATCCTGCTCTGCATTCCTGTCACATCAGGAGTATAAAAGGGGGAGACTGCTAGCTGCTCCTCCATACATCTGAAGGGTTCCTTCAGTTTACACCAAGTAATACAAATACTTGACATGATTCTTGCAGAGGTTTCTGTTGCATTTTCTTCTTTTCCTTCACTTCTTTTCTACAGCTCATCCATTTCAGAGCTCAGTAGGGACCCCCTGTATTTACTAGGCTTGTTTTTGATAGATTCCTTCTCAAAGACTGAGAAGTCACAAATAAAAGCAGTTGTTCCTAGGCAAGTCACATTATATAAACAAGCAAGCACAGAGCCAAGGCACTACTGAGCTGCCACACGCAAACTCTGCAAGTCAAGTTCAAATCTAAACCCTGCCCAGCACGAAGACTGAGGGTGTGACACTGTCAAATGCAAGAGTAAACAAATCAGGCTGCAGTTTTCTGTCAATACTAACTTCTGAGACTATAAATCCCAGCATCAACACTCAACCGTGATGCACATGTCTCGAACATGTTACAAGCTCATTCCCAATGGGCAGACTGGGGGAACCCAACAGCAGCAAGTGAAGTGCCTGGGTTACAGTGCAATGCCCGAGTAATGGCCTCTGTCAGATTTTCTATGGCTTCAGTACCTGCGTTTCAAACACAGATGGAAGAAACATACCTCCTTCTCAAACACAGGCTGTGAATATTCAACTTCAAACTTACCACCCATATTTCTTATTCCAATGGAAACCACAAGACAGTGCCACCCCATACCCCAGTGTGCCATTCAGAACTCACCAGATCCGCAACAACCTTTAGACACAAAGAAATCAACTAAAAGCTGAAATCTAAAAAGACAAGTGATCAAACATTTTTACAAACATTTGGCGATCCACTGAACCAAAGAGACTCTGTCCTGTAAGCAAGTGGTCAACAAACAGCTCCAAGCTTGTACAGAGCTCGTCATCTTGCACTAGCCGAGCTCAACAAGGTCACATTTTCAGAGTCTGATAATTCTACCCGAAATGAATAAGCACCATAGATGGGGGAGGGAAGGAGAGAAGAAACTAACTAGGCAGCTCAGATGAGATGAGAATAGCATGCAATGCATTATCAAGAAGAAATCATAATACTTGTTCAGAAAGCTAATTAACTGATTAAGGGTGCAGGTACTACTTCAGCCTGGGCATTTTTCAACCTCCAAGTGCTTGCTCTTCTAACCTTCACTTCTCACTACGTGAAATGCAACACAGAACAACTTGCAAGTCAGTTGACTTACACAATCTGCCATGAGATGGGATCCCAAAGCACATCTAATTTTGCTTTCTAGAATATTTTTATAAGAAGGACATGCCCAGTACTGTCATCCTGATGATGAAGCACACAATAATACTATTCAGAAAAATTGCAGGAAAGATGCATGGATGCTATTGCTCCATTTAATTTTTAAATATATGTAAATATGTATTTAAAAACTACATTGTTATATAACTAAATAAATATATAAAAATTTTTGCACTGTTTCACATAGTGCGGTTACCCTGAATAAGAGTAAGACTCCATTCCACCACCAGCCCCACGTTCCCACCATTGCCCCTGCACAAAACCATTTAAGCACCCACAAAGCTGGGGTTTGTCTTCAGTTTGATCAGTTCGTAAGTAAGGGAACTTTGATTTCCACCTGCACAAACACCCCAGCTGGCACCAGTGACAGGGCAAGAACCTCCTGTTGGTTGCAGTCTGTACTTACATGAGCTTAAAGTAACTGGAGGTACACACTGGAGGTGGCACAACAAACCTCTGGTGACTGGAAGCTGATCCTAGAAACTGTCCCCTTTCTCATCTCAACAGTGAATCGTGCTCACTTGCTCTTTTTCCATGTAAGAAACATGCAAAACTGCCACGAAGTGCCTACTGGATAACCAGAGTAGAAACTAACCTACGGAAGACACACACACACTGTTCAGAAGAGGGCCCTACCAGCATATCCTACCCTTTCCACCCCTGTGGTCACCAGAGATTCCTATGGTAATGCCTTCGTACACATCACCTTCCCCCTCAAGGAGCCAAGGATAACTTGCCCTGCTCTCCCAGAAGTCCTTATTAGACAGGGAACAAAGGTAATGCCATGAAAGGACACTTCAGATCCGCCTAATGGGCTCTAACCAGGACGGCATAGGCTGTTCATTCACGCACCTGGAAATGGTTGTGCTGAAAAAGCTGGGGAGGGTAAGAAACACTCTCTAATACTATCAGAAGAAAAAGAGGACAATTCAAGACATTGACAAAACAAGAGTTTTACACAGTTGAAACAGCAACCCAATGTTATCTTGCCATATACAGAGTTCACACTTAATCTTTTCAAAATGTACTGCTTTCCTTCCAGCTCCAAAACAAAGCACTTACCTTAGGTCAGCGCTAAACTAACCCAGCCACAGAAAAACATTTCTCAATCTCAGTAACAAGGAACTGTTACACAGGATGAGGATGTCCCTAATAGACCTGTTTAGGGTTATGGAGACATCTAATAACCGATATATCTAATTCTAAAACACTTCCAAGCTCCTGACAGAACTTCTGTAAAAAGGAAATCAAAGTCTTAGTTCAGTGATATATAACCACACCACAGTACTTTTCTCCATCAAAAATCTGACATAAGCACATAGATAAGTATATCACCTGCAAATGACAGTTCAGTACAAAGAGACTTGCACAAGACATTATAGTATATTATTTTATGAGACAAGCTACCAACTAAGTTTACACAAATAGTCCTACTGACTACAGAAATATTACATTAAGAATGAACAGAGACCCAAGCCCACACTGTTCTGGCACCATTCGGTGCTTCGTTAGCATAGGCCAACCTTGGGATTCAGCTTTGGAAGCTCTGAATACCAAGTTAAGCCAGGTGAACCTGAAGGGAGGAAAAGCAGATGGAGCAGAAACACAGCAAGACAGGCTGCAAGAAAGGCAGCACACACCAAAGCATATTGCCGGTAAGAAAAATGGGGGCCTTACTGATTCAGAGCTTTAAGATGGAGGGACTCTGAGCCTGGCCCCAGTTTGAATTCAGAGTAGCTGAAAACTGAACAGGAGTCAGTGCCACCTCTCCTAATCCAAGTCCTACTTGGAAACCCCAGGGAAGCTTGTTGGTTACGGTCCAGGTCTGCAGACCCATGAGCACATCCGCCTCCGGGGACTGCCAGGCATCTTCCCGTAACCACTGGGGCAGCCAGCATTACCAGAACCTGCCCACACCCCCTCCTCTGCAGGGATGGCAGTACCTTGGGACGCAGGAAGGGCCCCCAACCCCACCAGCTTCCTCACCATGTTGGTTTCATGTTACCACCGTGGTTTGCCGAGTTCCTTCCTGCTCACTGCTCCTGTAGAAGAGAAGGGCACAAAGGGAGGGGACGCTAGATCTGCTTGCCAGGCAGGGCCCCCGGCAGCAGCACAGCCCTGCCCAGGCAC
>NW_009214659.1:0-5934 GCF_000690835.1 Fulmarus glacialis
CAGATCCCTCTGCAGAGCCTTACTACCCTTAGGCAGCCCAATTTGGTGTTGTTTGCAAACTTACTGAGGGAGAACTCGATCCCCTCGTCCAGATCATTGATAAAGCTATTAAACAGAACTGGCCCCAAAACTGAGCCCTGGGGAACACCACTCATGATCGGCTGCTAACTGGATTTAACTCCATTCACCAGAACTCTTTGGGCCCGGCCATACAGCCAGTTTTTTATCCAGCAAAGAGTACGCCCATCCAAGCCATGAGCAGCCAGTTTCTCCAGGAGAATGTTGTGGGACAAGGTGTAAAAGGCTTTATCATCTACAGCCTTTCCCTCATCCACTAGGCGGGTCACCTGGTCATAGAAAGAGTTCAGGTTAGTCAAGCAGGACCTGCCTTTCATAAACCCATGCTGACTGGGCCTGATCCCCTGGTTGTCCTGTACGTGCCGCATGATGGCACTCAAGATGATCTGCTCCATAACCTTCCCCGGCACCGAGGTCAGACTGACAGGCCTGTAGTTCTCCGGATCCTCCCTCCAGCCCTTCTTGTAGCTAGGCATCACATTTGCTAGCCTCCAGTCAACTGCGAGCTCCTCGGTTAGCCAAGCCTGCTGATAAATGACTGAAAGTGGCTTGGTGAGCACTTCCGCCAGCTTCCTCAGCACCCTTGGGTGGATCCCATCAGGCTCCATAGACTTGTGTAGACTTATGGAGTAGCATAAGTTCATTGAATCTTTTTTGAGTAAAGAATACAGATTGATGAAACCTATTTTCTAATAAAAACTAACTATAATTTCCCAAAAGCAGAGTCGAACAAATCTTTTTTTCCTTATGTCATCTAGAATGACAAAAGATCATAAAAAAAGGGTTTTAAAATATTATACTAGGTAGACAAATATGTTGGATGATCAGAGCTCAGGATGTGGTACTCAAAACTATTTGCAACATAGAACTTCAAAGTTTTCATGAAAACTCCTCAAAATAATTTGCTTAGTTTTACACAGGAGGCAAGAATAGAAAAAGAAATTTAGCCCAGTTTACTCACTCTCAGTACCTAAGCACTGAGTTACCCTTCAGTATCTCATCAATATGTACATGTAAATCAATGTCAGTTAGTTGCACCATTAGCAGATATTTTGAATTTGGCTCACTGGGTTGGGTTACTAAAGCATATGGCTAGAAATATTTTCATCAGCTTTACTTCCATATGCCACTGATTTCTTCAGAGTCTATAACCATGTCACATAGCTTCCGGGTATGCTGATTTATCCATCTTTGCTGAAGTTTTATCCATGTGTCTTGTGGCATTTACTTTTTACAAAAGTAAAAATGCTTCTAGAAACTCCCATCCTAGCTAACTGTACTACAAAAACATATTAAATAATCACAACAGCAGCACTTCATGAGTGTTACGACATTAATTAATTATAGTTTGTAGAGTACTTTTATTTCTTCAAAGTGATTATTATTCTTATCTACTCTTGGTTAAGGACTCCCTAAGAAACAGGCAATTATTTCAGTTAAAACTCAAGGTAAAATCTTACTTGAAATTATAATAATTTGTGAGTTTTAATTAGTAAATACCAATACAATTTGTACAGTATATAACATTTAGGAAAGCAACCAAACTGCAAATGCAACTCAGAGTTTGGTATCCACTAATATTCTTGTATTAGTATGCTAAGACTTTAAAAATATTATATCCATGTTTTACATGAATTTAACAATATAAACTATTTACACAAGGGAATGAATAAACATTTACTTATCTCTGGTTCAGACGAGATAAAGGAGCAGAGCAATTAGTGAACTGCTTTATCCTATTACTTAATAATACACTGCATTTTGCAGTGGAAGAGAAATCCCATTGTCATAATAAAAGCCCTGTAGTATGCCTTAAGATACAAACATATGAACGGGATGAATACATTTAGGAGTGAAACAAAAAAACAGTTTCTAACAATTTCTGCAGTGAGATTCTAGAATAACCTTTAAATTGGGTAGTGACAAGTACCGGACTTTAGTAAACCTGTGAAAGGGATTGTTAACATGGTATGGCAGAGGACTGGGACTCCCTCTGAGTTCTGTGCTTATATGGGTGATGCTCCTGTTTCAAATATATTTCCTGCAGTAACTTTGAGAATTGTCTAACTATCATGTGTCTCAGGTTTTCTATAATAAAAAAAGGACAATTATCCCTGTTCCAATGGAGAAATGAACATTTGCTTGTTAGTCTTAGAGCTAGTGGGAAGATGAGAAACTGACAAATCAATGTAATGTTAGAACCTCTCAGTGTTTCTATTACAATTTAAAAAAAAAATAGTTGAAAGTTTGTTCTGGGAATAGAATTAGCTCCTGACTTCCACCTTCAGAATAACTCATCCAGCAAACTGAGGAGAGACAAGGGACAGACTCATAGTTTAGGTTTGTTCTTCCAGACATACCTAAACTTTTCCAAGGGAAAAGAACTGATGTTTCAGGTTCAGTTCATTTGACAAGGTATGCACTTTTGGGGGGCATAAATAAATAAATAAAAATAAAGGATCTTATGTCTTCTCTCTCAATGTGCTCTAATACATTGAATCAAATCCCTGAACAGCTGCCATCCATTCCCATTATGATCTTTCTGGCTTTGTTTGTTCAAAGAGTAGCAAAACAAGTATTCTCTTGTCGTTACCCATGGTCAGCTGATTAAAGCACTTTCCCAGAATTTAGGAGATATGGGTGGATTCCTGTTAGGCTGGATAGAGTCCAGAACACTTTACTTAGAAATCTAAGCAAATGTGAATAGCTGCTGCCACCTCTGTAGGTCTTTGCATTTGGCTGTTCGTCCACGATTCATATTAAAGCTTTGAGTGAGAGAGAAGCTATCAGCTCCATAACAGTTCCCGAGCATATGTTAGAAAGTAGTTAGTGGGAACGTAGATAAGGTGAGATTTTGCTTGTCATGTATTCGTTGTGGCAGTAGTAAAACCTTGATTATGTTTTGGTGAGAAAAAGAGGAAATAATATCGTCCCAGCTATGTTCATGTGTTGTTGTGTCAAGTTGTAGTTGCTTAGGGAGGAGTGCAGTACTGCCTCTTAAATACTAGGTATTAAGGCATTATTTAAAACATTTTTGATTAATAGGGTATCATTTTACGCTCAGTAGTGTTTGAAGGTAGAGCAATTGACAGAACTTTAACTTGGAATATTAAGGAAATATTTTCTGTACAACTCTTACTGCAATTTCAAATCTGTGAATATGGGTCACGTGATATCAAATTTTTGGTTGTAATATGTTTCTCTTTTTTTCTCTGCCAAACAGAAACATACTTTTGGTGGTTTTGTTCATTTCTGAAAGTAAAAAAAAGATAACAGAAAAAAGAAAGTAAATGAACAGATTTCTAAGCAGTCATTGTTGGACTGGATGATCTTAGAGGTCTTTTCCAACCTTAATGATTCTATGATTCTATGATTCTATATGGCTTTGGTTTAATTTTTCTTCTGATTTCAACACACGGGCAAACTGCTGTCACCAAGTGCCAAGCTACTTGATCACGGGCTTACTAGCTGTTACATTTTTTTTCTGTCATGGTAGGCATCTTCTTGCATTAACTTCAGATGTCAGCAACAATGAGAGCCCTTGCTTTTTCTGGAACTATGAAGTTGGAAATGACCATCTGCTCAGCCTTCTGTTATCTGAATTCTTCCCCAGAAATAGTTTTCAAGAATATACTAAGAACTGCAAAGAAAGAGATAATGCGTAAGATGTTTGTAATATAATTTTAACCCTTTCTTTTCACTTCATGAGGCATATTTTTTGTTAGAGACACTGAAACAATGAAAACTAAAAGGAAATTTGTGTAGTTCACAATACTTTGATTTACAGCATTGAGTTATTTGGCACTGCAATTCATTACCTTATAATTAAATGTTTTCTGTATAATTTGCCATGTTATTAGGATATTTCCAATATTTAAGATTCTTTTGATGTTCTGTTCACATAAAGAGTTTGCAAAGTGTGTATTCAGCAGTAGTTTGAGCCAGAATAATGGATCTAGTACTAGAACACCCCCAAAACAGCGACAGAGTAAATATAGTCTATGTAGAGTTTAATTTGGAACAAGGAATGAGTATGGATTTTTTTCATGAAAATTACTGGGCATAAAAGACTTCCTCTTCTTTCCTAAAAAAAGGTCCACTCTATGGTTGCTTAATCCTGAGCTCATATATAGAGTTTTTTATTCACACTTTGTGCGCTGTATGCCCAGTTACCTGATTCAGCAATGACAACACGACACTGAAGTTATCTACTACTGTATAGAACACTGGGGTCCTGTTGTGGTTTAACCTGGCAGGCAGCCAAATACCATGCAGCCGCTCACTCACTCCCCCCCCCCGCCGGGGGCTGGGGAGAGAATCGGAGGGGGAGAGAATCAGAAGAGTAAAAGTGAGAAAACTCATGAGTTGAGATAAAGATAGTTTAATAGAACAGAAAAGGGAAAATCATAATAATAATGATAGAATATACAAAATGAGTGACGCACAATGCAATTGCTCACCACCCGCGCTGACTGATAACCAAGTAGCGATCGGTACTTCCTGGATCATGCCTACCATTCATATACTGAGCATGACGTCACATGGTATGGAATACCCCATTGGCCAGCTGGGCTGGCTGTCCTGATTATGTTCCCTCCCATCTTGTGTACTAGCTCAGTCAGTAGGCATGGAAGCTGTCCTTGGACTAGGAGGGCACTTAGCAACAACTGAAAACATCACTGTGTTATCAACATTCTCCTCATACTAAATCCAAAACACAGCACTAGCAAGAAATTTAGCCCTATCCCAGCCGAAACCAGGACAGGTCCCAAATGTGGGTGATGTCAAATATGAAATTAACTTTGAAAGCCAGCAAATCTCTTCCTATTTTACCATAATTGCAGTAGTATAATGGCAACTTTATTTTAAAGTTCAGTATTTATACAGATAGAAATCTGATAGATATCTTATTTAAAAGGGTTCTCATCCAAGAAAAATTAAGTCAGTGGGAACATTCTCATTGTCTTGAATGAATTGTGGATCAGGATTTTCCTTTATTAACCCCTCACTGCTTGAGAAGCATGAAATATCATAGGCCTTAGAGCTATTGGGTTTTTCAACATGGTCTTAGTGCAATGGTTTTTAACACTGACAATTTCTTGCCCATTTTCTTTCTTATGAAATCTATTCTTACTTGGAAAAGGAAAAAATAAAAAGTGTAATTACATTTTCCAGAGAACAGAATTAATTTGAAATGCAGTGTCACAATGTAACAATTCATCTTGTAACATTATGTTCATGTGATGGAAGCTTTTAAAAAATCATACAACAACTCAGTGTTATTTGGAGCATCTATTGTTCTCTGTTTTTCAAACTGGAACAAGAAAACTGGAAAGGTTTCCATAGTTTGTTTCATTAACAAGACAGATGTGACTGGTATTGTGCCAGTACAGCTTTATTCTCAGTTGATGACAGTATTAAAAGCTATAATCAGGAAAAAAACACTCAGTATTCAGTTTTTGGCTTTTTTATATTATTTTTATACAACTTTGCAAAGCGGACCACTGTAAGCTTTGCTAAAAAAGTTACACAATAGATGGTATTGTTGATACTGTAATTGTTGAAAGTAATCACTATTTTCTTTCCTGACTAAAGTAATAAACTAGTTCAGTAACTTGAAAAATGAAGATTTTTGAATAATTTTAATTCTAGCATTAACATCTTTCTGAAAAAAACCACCCACAGAAAGGCTTCATTTATTTTCAATATCTGAAGCAGTATGAAACTTGAGCAGTGAAGTTCAGAGGGCTTTACTTCAGAAAGGAGCAGATCTTGAGTTAAAAATTATACTATATTAATAATTATTGAAATAACATGGAATTAGTATAATTTTTTATTGTTGTTGTTGTTGTTGTT
>NW_009214660.1:0-47817 GCF_000690835.1 Fulmarus glacialis
GGGGTTCCCCGCGGCCCCCGCCCGCTCCAGCCCTCCAGCCCTCCCTCCAGCCCGCCCTCCCTCCTTCTCTCCCTCCCCGGCAGCGCCGACGCCTCCCTGCCCAAAGAGGGGAAAAGCAGACCGACCCCGTAGCCCCACCACCGTTCACAAATACTAATTTTCAAAGCGAAAGGGGAACAAAACATACCGGCAACAGAACCGCTCCCCAGCGCTATTCCCTTTTGCGTGATGCTGCTCGGGTAGTTGGGTTTCCTCTTCTTTTCCTTTCCTTTTTTCCTTTCTTTCTTTTTCTTTTCTTTTTTTCTTTTTTTTCTTTTTCCCCCCCTCCATCACCAAAAGCGAGGAGGGGGAACGACCGGGTCTGATGCTTTGTCTCTTCTGTGCTGGCTGCTGGAGATGAGCCTAGGCTTGACCTGACCATGATTCCAAGGACTGGCACTTCTTTTTTACCCCCAGTTTGTAGAGATCCAGACCTTCTTTTCCTGATTGTCAAGAAAATTAAATTGTTGCTGAATTTGGGAATCTAGGCAGCGCGAGCTTACTTTTTCCCTGCATCCCTCTGGAATAATTTCTGGGATATTTTCCAAATCATCACAGAAAGCAGGAGGAATGAACCGGCAGCTAGTGAGAATTTTGACAACCTTGTTTGCATTTTTCTTAGAGACAAATCACTTCAGGTAGGTGATACGACTCTATGTGATGATTTTTGTCAAAAGGTTGTAGAAATCATAACTATAAAGATACTACGTCACATTAACCTAGTTTGTTTGCTATATTTGAGAGTATTTCATGTTCATTCTATATAGGCTATCCCTTTCACACGCAGAGACTCGTTGCTTGGTAACAAACACAAAAAATAATAATCTCAAGTTTGGGTGATCTATTTTCCATTTCTCTGATTCAAAGATATGTTTTTTCACTGAGTATCAGCATAGCTAAAAACATTTTCTTCAGTTTTTCTTCCCAAATGCAAATTCTCTGCTCCCACCGGAGGTTGTTTAGGAAGTTGCTTTGGTTCCCTCCTCTTCAAGCTTTGGAAACGATTGAACCAGTTTTGTCAGGGATGTAGTTATCTGCAATTAGACAACCAGTCCTCTGACTTTGGGAAAACCCTGGATCAGACCAATATTGTGCTCACGTAAAGTACCACTATGTATGATTGTTGTTTCTAATTTTTGTTTTAACGTTTCATGCGCTTTTGCTTCAGCTATTGACTTTTTGCAGTACAAAGCAAACAGGTCAGTCCTATTAACCAAAACACCATTTTAGCTGAGATTCATTGTTACACTGTACACTGCTGTGTATCTACATGTACACATATAAAGTGTTTTTATATGAGTAATGAAGTATATATACAGTGACAGAATGAAATAGTGTTTATATTCATATTTATATTCGGGATCACAACGCAACTCATAACTAGTGGGCTCTGAATGAAAACAGAAGTAATTTGTACAGGAACATCCCAAATAAGCGCACTGGATTAATTTTCCAGTTTTTATTATCTTAACTGAATGTTTTTAATATTTAAATGGGGAATATCATCTACTATGTATTAAAAATTAAAGCTATTTTGTAACGGTACCATGTCATTGACAAAAGCAGAAAGAAGCAACCGCCCCCTGTAAATGGAATCACACCACGAGAATTTACTATCACCTTCTCTTTTAACAAGTCTGGTGCTTTTGTAAAGGGATAAAGGATTTGATATTTGCTTCTCATTTCAGATGCTCACATGTATATCTCATTTGTTTATACTTGTGTTTACATGCACAAAAAACCCCCACGAAACGCTCCTGAAACTGAGTGGCTCCCTTTGGGCAAATATTTAAAGAGAGAATGTTTAGGAAGGCACAGTCATAGAATTGCTTTCATATAGCTCAAAGATTATGTTGAAACATAGATACAATGAAACTGGTTATTTAAGAATCAAGATAATGCTTTATGATGAAATCTGTGCCTCTACACACCAAATACGACCATTTCATTCTAGTTTCTTTTTCCCTAGGGAACAACCATGGGGAACTCCTAAATTCTCTTTCTCTGCAACAGTTAATGTGCTTGCAATATGTAATATCCTATGTACACAGTGGTCCGTATGCATGATATGGTACCAGAAACTTGCTCTTAAATCCCGAAAACAGAGATGTGTTCCAAGATCTTGCATATAAATAGGAGCTGGTAATAATACTGATAAATTTTATTACTCGATGTTCATTGCTAAAAAACCCCTAAGATCAGATGTGACTGACTGTGGAACCCTTTTTGCCATGCTGGGGAAGAATCCAGACATTCACTAGAATGATTTAAATCTTTGTTGGGTAGCATCTGTAAAAACCATTTTTTTGCATCTATATCCTTCCCAACATCAACAAAACCAATATTTTTCAGTGTTGCTTGGTGAGTGTTGCAAGCTATTGTTTGGCAGTTTAAGACCACCTTAAACCAGTCTTAACATACAGTTTTAACAGCATACATGTAATTAAAGTAATGATATGAAATAGGATATCAAAGTCCCTGTAAGATTGCTCTACACATGAAGATGAAGAGTAAATCTTTAAAGTCTTAAAGCTGTAATAAATTTCTTTTTAAAGCTGAAGTTTTTTTCTGAATAGCAAATTGTGTCCATGCACACTACTACCTTAAGCTCATTTTTATTTCTAGAATAAAGTTTTCAGATGAAAAATAGACTATATTTTTCTATAAAAATATTAATTGCTACATTCACTGAATTGAGAGATTTTATTTAGTGCTATAATTTCTCCATGACTTGAATACAATACAAGCTAAATATTAGCTAATGGTGGCTAATAATTTATTTAGGACGACTTTCTGTAAAGAACATGATTCAAGATCTGGAAAATCCCCCTCACAGACCCTGTCTCCTTCAGATTTTTTGGACAAATTGATGGGAAGGACATCGGGGTATGATGCTAGAATCAGACCAAATTTTAAAGGTAAGATTTTTTAAGACTTCTGATTAATTAATCGATTATGTTTTGGACAAATTATAGGTTTGAGGGTTTTACCTCTGGGTTCTGATCCTCTTTTCAATAACTTCAGTTTTGCAGTGTGGTAATGCCATGGAGACCAGTTGATCTATGGAGAGGACTAGGAGAGCAGCGTAGGTAATAAGGGTCCAGAGCTTGAAAACCCTCTTTTCACATGATAATAATGTTTAGCTGTCAGAGGTTGCTTCTGAAGACTTCACTAATTCCACATAGTAAATAGGATTCCAGGTTCCACACTAAAAGCAATTGAGATGACTTGTTCCCGAAATTTTTAAGCCATGAAGACAATATCTTTAACACTTCTGTGCTGAGCTGTTGTCTTCTTTATAGCAGTGTCTGAAGAAAAGGTCTATGCTTTTGTTCAACTTGAAGAAAGTAAAACCTTCTTCCCCAAAGTAGGGAGATAGGACTCAAGGTATCCACACAGCAGATTTTATCCTGCGAATGTTGACTGAATGAGAAGAACCAATTTCTCAGGATCCCTACAAAATAAAAAAAACGTATTCTGTTTGTCGCTTCCATGACTCCCCTCTTTTCTTCCAAAATTTGGACTGAGTTGTGGAGAGCCACTACCACCATTCCAGCACAAAGGTGGCTGTGGACTGGAGGCTTCTTTTGCAACCATTACTATTCACAGCAAGTTTTCCTTGCTGTAGTCCTGTAAATCTCTATGGAAATGAGCACAGAATGTCTTGTGGCTTTGAATGAAAGGAATTGGGAGAGGTTTTCATTGCAAATATTTAGCATTTCTGGAGAGCCCTATAATTCCACCAAAACTGGCTCTTCTATAAAGCTCAGAATGCGGTTTTGCTTTGAAAACTCATAAAATGCTTCCTTCCTTAACAAATCTGATACCAATGTACATTTGCACTCATATCTATTGGCTTTGGTCACCGAAATGCATGTTTTCCTGTACTGAGCCTTGTTAGCAGTGCTGTGAAAGTTGATAACGACTGGAAAAAACAATCACTTCTTAGCCAGTGAATGAACTGTTAGGAAAGAATAAGCTCGCATGTCAATGAGAAAAGTGTTTAATTAAATTTAGATCAAAGAGCAGTTTCTTCTCTCTGTATCACCTGTGCAAATTACAAGATTTGGAACAAAGTGGGTTTTTTGACTGCTTCCTATGCCTGAGTGAGGAGGAACCGAGTACAGCTTTTAGATCCAAAGGTTTGAAAGCTTTGACAAGTTAAAAAAACTCTAGTCAGTGAAGTCTTAAGTTTTAATTTCAGAATAGTTTTCAAAGTGCTTATTGGGTTCCTGAACTAGAGTCCACATTATCTTGAAGTAAGTAATACTGCATTGGGCTCTCCCATTCACTTTGTGCATTTGCATGAGTATCAGTGAACTTTTAGAGAATGCAAATGAAGGCAGAAATTGCCTGAACTGAGCAAGGTAGCAATCATTAAGAACTTATTCCTGCCCTTCAGGTGTGAGGGACACTAAAAGAAGACTTCTGCTTCATCTCTTGTAGCTCAGATAAAACCAGGAATAGTAGCAGTTCCCTGTATATAGGACAACTTAAAGACAGCTCTTTATTGCTCCCCAGTACATGTCTAAAACCATTTCATGAAAATCACTGGAGGAGACAGATTCACAGCTTTGCTCCCCTGATGTTCAAGGGGGTAGAGCAGGTATGGTGTGCACAACGTCGTATGGTGCATGCTGAGCTGTTTGACAGACACTGCTCCCCTCCAAGTCCCGTGGTTTTTTTGTCTTCCCAAAGTGAAGCTGCTGCCTGATAACACCTATGAACCCTTAGGGGCTCAGAATCTGCCATTTCTTATTTTTGATTTTTTTATTAAGTCATTTTCCAGAGCAGGATGGTACTTTGCAGCAGTTTGAACTGATAAAGAGATCTTCAGCATTTTTTCATAACTTCACATCTCTGAGCTCTCTCGGAGCTCTCAGTCTTCTGGTGAGGGCTCTGAAAGGTTTTCTTATTCCTTGCTATGTTCCCTTGAAGGGTATTTTCTATCTCAGAGTTCAGAAGTAGAGGGTTAAGTCATGCAGTTTTGAACTTCACATCACCAGTCAAAATCTTGTCAGCTGATAATAATTTTTATTAGTCAATATGATGCACACCCATGTTCTAGTTGCCCAAGTCTTGTTAAATTTTTGAAAAAATTGAAAATACTTATTGTTCTATATTGCATATTTTTTGCTTTTAAAGAATAAGTACAGCTGCAAAGAGGTCAAAATAAATTTATCTTGCATGGAGCTAAGTATTATAAAGATATTTTTTATACTGAGTCTTTATTGTGACCATAATACAAATTGTTTCCGTTTCTAACATTCATTAATCTGTTTGAGATCTTTTTGGGGATACGGGCTATTATACAATACTGATATTCTAAAATATATAAATGAATGGATGTATGAAATGTTGAATGATTACCTAATTTATAACACTTTTTGCATTTTAAGGCAAGAACTTTCAAGCATAAAAGAGGACTGCAGGAACAATGGTTTAAACTAGGGATCTGCTATCTGGCCTTGCGTGTAGTCTGGGGTTAATATTTGATTCCTGTATTTCACAAAGACGCTGTGGATCAAGACAGCTGTGCCACTACTCACGCATTTGTCTAGCTTTTTCTGCTTTAGACCACTTACATAGCTTTCTCCTAGTCCACCGTAGACATTTTAAGGTGTCAGAAAAGTCTGATTTCATGGAAAGGCAACTGAGTAGAAACCATTTATCTTATACCACTGATTATACAATAATTAAATATGCTTTTATGACTAGTCTGAATTACTGGAAAACAGCAGCTATTTGATTAATTTGTGGAATAAAGGCTACACATTCTAAAGAGAGAGAAAAATGCTACTTACTGGAGCAAGGTGTTTTATCCAGATAAAGCATTTCATCATTAGTTACTGCTTTTCTCTAAGTTGCTCTTGTGAATTAGAAAATTCAGGAACATAGTGGTAGAGCAACAGGTGAATATATAAATGTTTAGACATGAACAACAGGTGTTTTTTTTTGTTTTGGTTTGGTTTGGTTTTTTTTTTTTTTTACAGCAGTACTGTATACTGGAAGACCCTTTCTTTTTTGTATCTTTCTGTCTTATACCATCATCTGAAAGCAAAGGAGCAGATTTCTGGTTCTTCTTGACACACCAAGTGATCGGATACAAAATGACCAGGCACAGAGAGGGACTGCCCCCCTGATTAACATCCAGAGAGAAGTGCCAGAATGACAGCTCTCAAAATTGCCTTTCTTTAATCACTGTCTGTCAGATACTTAATGCATACTTTTTCATCTTACACTTATCTTTTATTGAATTTGAATAGGCTAATAATTTGTGTAAGGACACGGAGGGGAATACTTGTAAATGTAAATATGAAGACTGCAATCTAATACTGATTGAAGTCCCTGAGAGTCTGTCTGAAAGCAAACATACGCTCGTGGTCCTATGAGTTGACTTGCTATTTCTTCTTCAGCTATAATATCAGTTGAGCATGGTTTCTGTAAAGTAATAAAAAGTGAAACCTGCATGATGTACTTTTTACCTGATTAATATTAATGTTATATGTTTTAATGGTAAAAACCAACAACAAATCAGAGTGATGTCTTGTACTTTCTCCACTGCTCACTTTGCTTTCCTTAAGAAAACCAGAAATAGCAGCGTAGCGCACCTGTGTTACAAAACTATCCAAGAATGTGCTTTCTCGATGGTAGAAACCAGGGATAGTGAAGTGGTATCTTGGATTAACATATATTCAGCTCAGGCTCCCTCAAGAGCACTGTGTGCAATGCCATGATACAAGGGATCAATCTATAACTTAATCACAGTGTGAGACGTGGGGGTAATGGAAAGTCAGCTTGAATTTAAAATTTCCTAGCAGGTGTTGACCTTCAGAGGTTACTAAATTATTTCCACTTTTTAACACCTTCATCTTACAAAACCACTTAAAATCTAAACATAAGCTAGAAATTATCAGATAGAGAAAACTATTTATCTGTAAGCACTACTATGTCTTTTCTGTCAAATACTTCTTTCTTTCCCATTAAGTCATTATTTGCTAAAGAATATTCTGATTTTTATGGAGTTACATGGAGGCGTGCAGCAACAGTACCCATTAATGTTACCCTCATCACTGGATGGTGCAATGCAGTGTGAATTAACTTGCTCAAAAGCTGCTGTTTCTGAACTCAAAGAAGTCTTGTTAGAGGGATGCAGTTTGGGGGTGTAGTGACTGTAGTTGTAAAAGATTAGTCTGTGATTACAGTGGTGTAATGTCATTTTCATGCCGCGTCAGTGGGTTTATATCTGAATAATAAACACATGGACTAAGTAATTTACTGAAAATTAGCTTGACAACTGTTACAGGAAATGGCTTATGCACTTTAATACTTAACTCCTTGGCAGCAAGGGTCAGTTTTTCCCATATGTTCAAGCCCATTGCTTACTTATTTGGCCCCTGAGTTGAGCAGTAATGAAATGCTTAAAAAAGCATGAATGGAAACCACTGAATGACATTCAAGGGTGAAATTAATAGCATCAGGCTTAATAAATAAAAACAGCTTCTATGTACGTGCTAAGAAGAGGCACTGTCTGCAGAAATCGACCTTAATCTAGACATGACACTTCACAAAAAATACCTGTTGGAAAAACAATCTCTAAATACATATAAGGGTTGAAAAGCATACCTAAGATAGGCTGCAGGGCTGCAGCGATCTGTTCTCCAGTGGTTAACAACCTTCCCAAAGCCAGATTTCCATTGCTAGCAGCTACTGGCCATGAAGTCAGATGCAGTGAGTATCCTGTACTGGGCTATTTTCCACGCAGTTTGAGCCTCAAAGGGCCATGGCCAATGGAGACTCAAATCCCATTCAGGCACGACAGCATGTGGTAAGGGAGTGCACGCTATCGATGCATTCCTGTTGTAGGGCATGGACTGAAGGTTCATTGTAGGAGGGAGGCTATGTGGCCGGTTTTTGGATGTGACCAGGCCATTACACTCCCTAAATATAGCTTGCTTGAGATGTGCAAGTGCCCATTATTAGAGAGGCACACTTCTGATTTATTCTCTGCCTTGAAACACATCTACAACTTTATGCTGCTTTCAGATGAAGCTGTGTACACAGATCTCACTGCACAGTTAGATGCTGCATGAGGATCCTTACCCACAGGATATCGAGTTTGTTTGGTTTTGTTTCATTTTTCTTCAACTACAAAAATGTAGCTAAGCAAATGATGTTCAGCCCCACCCTAGGTATGCATGTTTTCATGCAGAAACCATTTTACCGCAATTACGCAAGGATTCTTCTAATTGTGTTTCTTTTAAATATTTGCTGCTAGAGAGTGCTATGGAACTTGTCCTTCTGCCCATCTTTCTTTAATTTCAGGTTCTTTCACAGAACATGAGTAGGCTGGAGGAGTTGCATGGCCAGTTAGGTTATGTCTAGGCTTCCATACAAATGGGGCTGGACAGCAAGCTCAAGCAGCCCCCCTGATTATCTACGCTGCTTAGCTGTTTGCTCATTCCCTGGATCTCTTTCTGAGCTTCCTGCAGCCAGTTCCCTCCAAAGCAAGTCAGAAAGGCTGCGAGCATGCAGCAGCGTAAGCACAAGCCCATCAGTGCCTCGTGGCATCCACACTGAGGATCTGTCCCTGGCCTTCTTTCATATTTAAAAGGTTAGCCACAGTGATCCATATCGTATTGGTGTGTTGCCTTTATTCAGAACCAGTGGTTTAATTAAGAGATACCAATGGATTTGGCTGTTGTCATGGAATATTGGTCTGCTGTTGCATAAACTGCCAAGGGAATTTATGAGAAACAAATGTCAAAGCAGAGCCAAAGATCTTTGATATCAAAGCAGGAGACACGATTGTTCTGATTGTGTTCTAATTTAATTGTATTGTTTTCATTACATCCAGTGTCATGTTTAGATTTAAATTTTCTACGCAGTTGAAACCAATGCCTTAGGGTCACTCACTAAGCGTCTTGTTGTGTTTCAGCTGTCTTAAAAAACATGCAATTTATATATAAATTATATAAAAACATGTACACTTAATTTACTGTAAATATACACATTTATAAACTGCAATTCTATTACATGTGGTGATATAGTAACTAGTAATATGTATACATAAAGCAGAAATGTACAGTTTTATTAGACAGACTCGTTATCTTTTTTTTTTTCCCCTCTGGAAATATGAATATAAATCTCTGATTAAGTCATCAGAAAATGTATGTTTGATGGTTTAGCTTCCAAAAACGCGTTTCACAATCTTTCACAGAAATTTAACAGTCTGCAGAGAAGACCCCCCACAATGACGCAGACAGGGTGGTACGGTGTCTGACACAGCTCTAAGATGAAGTATCTGGCATAAATAGTGGCCTGCCAATGTCATAAACACCAAGTCCATGGTTAAAATTCAAAATTTACAGAAATATAGAGGTTGTGATTCTGGAAAGCACGCAAGATGTGAGCAGTGCAGTTCATGAGAGAGAAGTGCCTTTCACCAAGCATTCAGTTACTTGTAAGGGATAAATTAGAGCAGCCTAGTGCCTTATCTGAACTGTGCCAGCTACCAGCAGTCCTCAGGTATCGCAAGGGCATGAAGACACATTGATTACTCCTTATGCCTCAGCTGTATGTCAGCAGCTGGGAAGAGTGGAAGCATGAAGGCTTCGTGAGCTGATAAAAGAAGGAAACTTTTAAAACAGGACTTAGACGGAATATAAGTCCACAAACAAACAACCCCCCCCAGGAAATCCCCCATCCACCTGCTGTGTAAAGCTGGCAGTGCATTACTGTTTTATTTTAAAGCTCCTCAGATTCTCCTGAGTGCGCCCAGAACTGCCCCAGGCTGCCTCGCCTAGCACCCACCTTACTCCTCAACCAAATCCAGGCTCTCTGATGAGGCACGGCTCCACCTCCATCTCCCTGTAGGAACCAGGTATCTCAGAGCCTGCTTTATATTCCACAGCAAAGGGATTCCTCTCAGGGTGGATCTGTGATCACTTTAAAAAAAAAAAAACCCACAAACACAAAACAGTGTCTATGGGTGGCCTGCCTTCCTCTACAGAATATAGATTTTTGGTCCAGTTTCCCCTCAGCTTAAAGGGTTCAGTATCTGATCCAAAGGACTATAAATGATTCCAAGCAGCCCATTTTACAGCAAAGAATTCAAACTTCACTAAACCCAGGAGAAAATATAGGGGGAACATGGCTTTTCAATCTTGTGATGTAGCTGCTTGTCCGAGAGGGGAGACCTTTTACTCTTGGCCATTTTGATGTGATGCACAGAAGTGACTGTTGTAGCCATTACCCCTTTGGGGGAGCTGATGTAACTGTTACAGCAAAAGTTGTAAGGACAGGGATTGGGAGCCAGCACTTCTCTCACTCTTCCTGATAATTGCCCCGACCACTAAGATGCAAATGTCCACGAGTGCACTTTCTCTCTCTTTTTCCAAATGTTGTATCCTAAGTGCTTTGCTGCACAACTTGCTGGGTTCAGTAGGCTATCCACACCTATGAAATATTTTTAAAAGTGACCATAGCTGCACTTTAGAATGAATCCCATCTCCTCTGAAGAGGAGACATTTCCCACTCCAGTTCCCAAGAAACCCACAGTCTTGTAGCCTAGGAGGTGCAAGTTTGCATCCCTTCAATCTGAGGCAGGCGTAGAATATCCTAGAAAAGACTCTTTCTGCATGAAATCTCTCAACGTTTTGTTATGGGCTGCAAAGCTGGCTGTGTTTTAGAAGGAAAGACTGAAATTTTTGAATGTTTTTTTCAAAGGAAGGTTGTATGTGTTGACTTGTGGAAAATGCTCTGAGCTGTGGATCCTGAGTGAGGTACCTCAGCCTTGCTGAGAAGCAGGGTTTCAGGAGGGCCCCCGAAGAGCCTATTGTGAATTATTTGCTCTCTGCAAATCGTGCCCCACTGTGCTGAAGCATCGTGCTCTGCCCATGGACTCTATGAGGCCCTTAGGATTCCTCCACAAGGGCCTGGGTGTTACGCACCAAAGCGTCAGACACTGCAACAGCTTCTACCTATCATGGGGTCGAGATTTTTTTGGCTATAGCAAACAGTGGGCTGTCCAGGGAAGCACAGTAGTGGTATGATGCTCTCCTCCAAAAGCTAATAACCCCTACCTGTGTTCTATGTCTCCAAAGCCCAGGACTGTATGGAAGCAACTGGGCACATCTGTGACTAGCTGAATTTTGGGCACGTTCCCTTAAAGAATAGTAACTGATATTCAATTGATACACATGGCATGAACAAACTCATTCTTCCTCCGTCCTGGGAACACGTCTATGTGTTATCTCCCTCGCTTTTGTACTTGGGGAAATATAGATGAAAAGAGGCTAAATGCTTTCCTTAAACCAGCAATAGCTGGTCAGGGAAAACCAGATCAATACTCATTATGTTAGGCTGCCTCTAATGACTACATTCCCAATGTGTGCTGTCTTTATGTCTTCCTCTTAGGCTATAAAACTGTCTTATCAGGACTGCTCTTTCTTCTTGAGCTGTTTACTATGTCTAATAAAGAGTTAGTCCTAAATAATAAATAAAATAACAATAACACTTTGGCAGGAATAGTAAAGCAGTTATTGAAGAGATGCATGAAGATTAATGTATGGGGCCAAACCAGAAGCATATGTAAAAACTTCTTTTTCCAGATGTGAAAGTAGCCTATTGACTATGCATAAACACATGCACATACTCTCTCCTATGCCAAACTAAAATGCAGATGTGGCCACTCCACATAAGGGTTTCAGACTGCAGCAATTTTCCTTTCCAGACAGTGATATACCATCAGATGGAGCATCTGAGGTGTTAAAAGCCTTTGGTCAGTCTGGTTATAGGAGCCATCCTAAAAATAAGCATCTGGGAGAATTTTGCAGCTCTTTGGCTCTATACTCCTGAGAATAATTTTGTAGCTCTTTGGCTCCATACCCCTGAGAATTTCGGTTTTGTCACACTTCTGAGGTGTGTAGGGCAAAGCACACACAATCTGTTAAAAACAGATCTTAACTCTTCTTTTTTTGTAATAAAATAAAAACTTGGACTTATCAAAGTTATAAATAATTAGGGACAGATTCAATTCAAGCCAATAAGCTCCGCAGTGTGGATATAGTCTCATTTGGATAACTTTGTGTAAGACTCTTACTCAGGATGACTATTGGTAGAAACCGGAAAAAGACCATAGGCCCTGGCCCTGCAACACACTCTGTGCCAGCAGAGCTCTGAGCCTATGTGAAAGCCACGTGATGCTCCTCTCAGCAATGCAGTGAGCGTCCTGCATCAAAGAGGTGATAGTTTCCTTACAATAGGTGGTTTGGTAGCAATAAAAAAGTAAGCCAGTCAGTTTATAAGATGCTTATTTTCCAGGTTGGTGAAGAGTTCTCATTCCCTTTCCCATTCTGCCAGCCATTTTATACATAGGAAGAAGTGATGACTGAAAAAATCACTGGTGAAAGACACCCAAGAAGTGCCTTAAGGATGTCTTGGAGTTAAAAGACAGATGCTTTTTGGTATTCAGGATGTGAGAGATCACATAGGATGTTCCCAAAGGGAGAGGGGATGTGTGAAGGAGAGGGGATAGGAGAGCGAGCTAAACATGCAACAGATCAGCTGATGGGAGCATTGAAACTGAGAGTCAGGAGGGAGGAATTCATTTCAAAGTAATATTCTGCGCAGATTGTATGGAAATGAGTTGAACTATAAGGAGGTAAAAAAATGGGAAGTTCCCAATAGCTGAAAGGTTTTTATTAGTGCTAGATGTGGTGAGTATATGGGCCTGTGTGTCTCTGACCAGTTGCAGATTGCCATCTGTACCAGCTCCTGACGATTTCTGTTGTCATTTGTCCCTATGCCCGAGCCATCCCATTTCTCTAAATCCCATTGTTTATCTGTGTCCCATGTATCATTTGGTGTATAATTCCCTAGCAGCCATAAATCAATGTCTGCTCAGTAATGTTAGTCACCCAAACTGCTCTTTTTCTTCAAGTCCTGCATATGCCTTCTGACAGTAAAGCAGGAACATTATGGAGACATTAAAGGAAAAGCCGGCAGAATTGTGAAATAAAGTGAATGTCCGAGCTCAGAAGAACAAAAAAAAAGGAATTAAAATTGATTCTGAGACCTCTCTGTGGCCACAGGGAGAGGTATTGACCAAGCCCTGTATTTGAGACTGTACCTATTGGCTTCTTTTATAACTGATCTTCCATTAATTTCTGCAGCACAAGATCAGAATCACAGAGAAGAAACAAAGTAAGAAATATTTAGAGAGAAAGCAACAAAGTACCATTTTTTTTAAAGATAAATGTTTTGAGGTGAGTATGCCAAGCAGAATGAAGCAGTTCATTCTGACTGAAAATAGAAGCCTAGACTGGTTGACAACATTTCAATATTATTATTAATACTTCTTTTTTCATTACGTAGTTCTTCCCTCCTGCCTTCTCTTCTCAGTGAATGTTTTTTATCTTGTGGTTCCATGTGGTCTTTTAGATGAGTTGGCCTCACTGACTTTGTAAAACATTATTAAAAATAAGATTACCCGGGAGGAGTTTGACTCACCCTATGCTGGAGTGCAGATTTCATGACTAGAGGAGTAATACCATCTTTTATTTAACCACATTCAGGAGTGTCCCAGGCCTCTGCACACATTATGCAGTTCACATGCTGATCAGCAGTGAAGAGCTCTGTCTTCATTAATGCAAAGCAACCAAACAGTTTCTCAAAATCAGGTGCAAGGAGCATCTCTGCTACCTGCTCCCAATGAGGCTGAGAGCCTCTGCCTTGCCATGTGCTCTCTTCGGTGAGCACTGTTTTGTGATGAGAAAAGAAGTAGGTGCCTGGATCTTTTCATGTCATAAGAAAAGCGAACAATTCAATTTCCCCAAATACTACCCATTGTTCTATTGCATTGGGGGAAGGAAGACTTCAGAAAGACATGCCTTGCAGTGAGGTGTTTGTCATGATTTGGGATGGAAATATTTGAAAGAAGGGTAGAGGGCTCAGAGAAAAAAAAGTAGTTTGATGGACATATGAAGAATTAAAACCTTCATTTGAATATTTTCAAAGTTGACGTAAGTACTAAGTAACTTTGCACTATAGGCTTCTAGTTCCAATGGGAAGTTTCCGGATGTAAGATTTCTGATTCACTGCTTTTTAGATTTATTTCCACAGACTCATTTGCACATGGAAGGCTTTAGCTCTGGGACTGGCTGCACTCAGTCGCAAATGTGACTGAGGCTTGTGTAGAAATATCTGAGTTAGCTTTCAAGTAATTTGCTCAGAGGTGCTCTGCGCCACACCGAGGTGATACAGAGCTCAGCACAAGCTATAATGCCTGAAGTTAATGGTCTCCAGTGAATTCCAGCCTGCCATGACTACATCAGTAGCAGCCCTCAAACTACCTACGTGAAGGCCAGCTCCAGTGCATTTATACAATCCGTTGTGACTGCTATGGCTATATATTCTTTGTAGACTAGCTCAGGTTAGCTGGGTAAATCAGGAGCATGTCAACTGTTTAAAGGGCTTTTCATTTCTGAGCTCCTGGTTTGTGGAGTGAAATAAAATAGTGCCTGAAAATTGTTCTTGTGCAGTGTCTATTAGATAACCTATGTGGAAATATCCCACTGCACCCCAGAGCTGACAGTAATAGATGTTTCTGTTATCAGCCCCAGCAGAAAGAGGCAGGGAAGAATGAACACGTCGTATGGACTATCCTGTAATGCCAAATGCAGAACTGAAGAGGTTTTAAGTGTGAGACTTACCTTCCTCTTCCAGACCTGGGTCTGGGGACAAAGGCATTCACAGAATGTGAAGCATACAATCCACCAACTTTCACAGGCGCTTTAAGGCACAAAAAAGTGCATCTTAGCAGGGATTCTCCTTCCGTGAAACGTTGATAGGATTTTACCGGCATGACTGCCATTACATTCAGAAATAGTCCCACAGCTGAAAACTCACATACCACTTCAGAAATTGATTACTCACTGTTTGACCTCAGACTATGTCAATGTATATATATAGATGGCTTTAGCTGTACTTACTCCAGAGACATTTTCTTTCTGTGACTCATCATGTAACCACCTGGATCTGACAATCGTTGGAGTATTTGTCTTGTGAGGCCTCGGTGGTATTTTGCTGAAGAAGAGCTTTCAATTTTGGAATGTCACATGCCCTTTTTATATCCAGGTCATGTCGTAAGGCCGTATTTTTGCTCAGATGTTTTCTCAAGTTAACCAAGTGAAGGGAAACAGCTTAAATCTTCATGTAAGAGAATAGTTCTCTTGATGTCATTTTGCTTATTTATATTTGTGTGTGTGCCTGCATGTGCACTTCTGGAAATAGGCAGCTGGAAGTAGGGAAAAATTGTACTTTCCTCTATCTGTAATGCCTTCCTGCTAGTTGGCTCTCTCTCTCTCCTGCTTTGGGTAGGACATGTTGTGTCTCCTCCAGTCTGTAAATGCCATTGCCATAAGTGGCATTGCTCACATATATTCTCCAGATGCTTGGTAGTATTTGGGCTCAGTGATATCAGTGGGAATGAGAGTCCTAAAAAGGATTTAGACACCTGAATATCTCTGCAGGTCTTGCTCTGGCTCTGTAAGTGCCTTCGTGGCTCTTAGCCTTATTCTGTTGACGATAAATGTATACTTGATATCACAGAATATGATTCTGAGGCTCAGATGCAACAGTAAGCTCCCAAAACAGTTGCCACATTCCACCAGGACATATGGCAATCTCAGCAACCCAAGTTATTATATATGACAGATGAACTCTCGGAGGATGTTGGTTTTATCTTGATGAAGCAGAACAATAATTTTGTCTTTATTTGATTTTTCCAGCAAATTGCATCAGTGCGAAGTATCATACAATTACTGTATTTCAGAGGTTCCTGAGATCTCTGCCCTTGTGGGTTTTTTTGGCGTTTGGAGGTTGTTTTGTTTGTTTGTTTAGTATGTAGAATTGTCGTTAATGAATAATAAAAGTGACATTTCTGTGGTACATTGGATTGTAGTGAGTACTTCTAAAGAAGAAGGAATTCTCTATTTACTGGGCATGATTATAGTTAGGGAGTCAGGGTGATGCACTCCAAGGAAATCCCACAGAAAGAAAACCTCATAAATGAAAGGCATCACTCCCCAACAAGAAATGTCACCTTGATTTGTAGGCCTTAGGGTAACTGTGTTGTCCTGGTGTCATTAATTTTGCCTCCTGTGACTGATACATTTCCCTTGCTGTTAACACTCTAATGAGGTGATGATGTTTAAATAGAGGAAAACATTGGTTTTGCCCAAAGGCAGAATGATAGGGAAAGGGAGAAGACTTACTAGGTACTTGCAATAAAGACTACCTGTGGTCTACCTCCTGCTTTCTTACTAGAACCTTAAGCAAACTTGTTAGATCATGTGAATTTTCTCGTCAGGGGTTGGACTATGCATTATACAGATCCTTGAAAACAAACGTGCAAGCTGCACTGCTTCTGGAGTAGCTGCAGGATCCCCGTGGCTCAGAGGAACTTTTCTAGTGCATCAAAGCTGCCTTTCTCTCCCTGGCCCAATATCCGTGGTCCCTGGCCACAGGACTGGCTGAGCTGCCTTTGAAAGCACTTCTCCAGTCCTTACCCTGCCTGTCTCACCCTGAGTAGGTGGGAAGCCAGGAGGATAAACAACTTGCTCCTGCCTAATGACCATGGCCAGCTGAGGTGTCCCAGCAGCAGCTCAGCCTTGCTGTCTGACTTACAGGGATGTGCCTGCAGGGCCAAGAAGAGATGCATTGGCAAGCTCTTGAAGTGGTAATTCAGGTACCTGTAGTACTGCAGCTGCAAAAGCAGAGCCCTCCATGGAGGTTAGCTCTGTTTGGTCTCATGAGGACTGTGCTGGACGTTGGAGGCTGTTCAGTTTGGCTAAGGAGAAATGGTTGCTAAAACCCCAGCTGCCTCCAGAACTGGCAATTAAAAAACCATCTCCAGCAAGCTCTGCTACCCTCCCCTACTGTCCTGGGATCTGTGTTACCAGTGTTCAGGTCAGCATGTGGGTCTTTGTCCTGCCCTCACCCACATTTTGATCCTCTCCCTCATTTATGCTTAGACATGAAATCCCTGCTCCACAGATGAGTGGACGCCCAAGCCTTGGTGGGATCATTGCCTCCTCGCTTTGCCCCTTGGTCCTGTTCCCGGATCCCTGCACTATCCCTACACTCAGGCGGGATTGATTTTAGTCTTTTCAAACAGTCCTGATGCTTCTCCTGCTCCCTGTGGTAAGGGGAGAAGGGCAGTTCAGTTCACCTTTCTCCCCTGTATATGGGACGAAATAAACCACCTGAGATGGTGGGAAAAGACTCCTTTCATTGGCACGTGGGCCAAAATCAGCAGATGGACAAAAAAATATTACGTATAGAAAAAACCATAAGATTCTTCACAGATCTGTAAATATCTTGCCAATATTTTCACTGTCATTCCATGAGGTGGTTCTGCCTCGTTATCTCTCATTTTTGCTTCCACATCGCTCTGCTTTGCCCACAGTTCTCTGTGTGTGTGTACTGTATTTTAGTTTGCCTTACAAAATCCCTCAATAAATACACATATCAAAGAAAGCTGCCAAGTGCACAGGTATCATTTTAAATCTCTTGTATGATTATAACATTCCCACTAAGGACATTTTAGCTATATGGCTGAAATTAATATGAAGAAAAAAAGGCTGCCAAGTGCAGCCTGGAAACTGTACACCACAAAGGCAGAGTTGGGATGGATGTGAGAATACAGATATGATTAGTTGCAGTTAGGATGATCTCCAGGGCAAGAGTACAAGTAAGTCTTCTCAAGAACCTACCAAATGAAGGAAGGTTTGGGGCCATGTGTTATCAATACTGGAGAATATTCAGCAAAAGCTGCAGTTAGCAGCTGGACGGGGCTCAGCGTACATCTTTCAGCACCTGCCACTCAACATGGGGACTGCCCCCTGTGCTGGGATGGATTCACCCCCTCTAGCAGCTGACAAGGAAAGGATTCACTCTCTAGCCAGACGGTGGCAAGGTCACAGCCACCTTTAGTACAGGAGCTATGAGGCAATATGCCACAGCAAATTCAGGGGAATATTCAGTATCTTCAGGGTTTCTTGCGGGTAAGGTGAGCAGATGAGTGCTGAGGACTTTCTGTAAATGCTAAGTGCTAAGTCCTGAAGTCAGGGGAGGTGTATGAGACATTATAATGTCAGGGCTTTTCAAAAAGGCAGTGTATCAGAGAGTCCCATCGGCTGGCAGCAGCAGCAGCCCCGCCCCGGGGGAGCAGGGGGAAGGGAGCTGCAGGGAACAGAAGCGGTATCTTAGCTGTTTGTCAGAATACCAGACATATACTTTCTGGTGGATGTGAGCATTAGCTACCTCTTTTGGGTTTGGTTTTTCTTTTTGCCTGGGTCCTTTCAAGAAACAGACATTTTCCTTATGACTCGAAAATCGCTTTGATTATCTTGAATGTGCCTGAAAGGCACCTGGACTGTTACCTTGTTGCATTGGAGGTGACAAAAGAAAAACTAGGGGGAAAAAAGGATTTCATTACAAAATATACTTTGCTTAATTTTTCAGAGGCAATGTCAACTCTTTTTAGGTTTTAAGCAGTAAAGTCGAAATAAATGTTTCCATTGCCTTGGCTATACTTCATAGAAGTTTACTGCTTTCATTTTAACTAACTATTAGATTAGGACAATTTTATAGGATGGAGTGTGTGAAATGTTTCATTGGAAAAAGTGTTGTTGTGTGCCATCCTTAAAGCGCACTTCTTCCTTAAGATGTACAACACCTATACACCCCCTCCCCACTGAAAAAATATCAACAGTAGAAAAAAAGCTCAATAAAACAAGAATAAAAACATTGCAAACTTCAGTGCTCAGTTAGTTATCTTTTTCTTATCTACTTGATTTGGCTTGTGTTTCCTATGCACACTTAGAAACCCCATCATTAACAGATTGACTTTAAGAGAAAGTTGGACTTTTAGCTTAGAATCTGTAAGTTATATGATCAAATGTTAGTTTTTAAGATCCTCTGATAAGTATCTTCTGTTCTCATTTGGTTGCAAATCTTGCATTACACTTTTGATGTTTATAAACAAATATAAATGATCAAAAAAAAAATCATATTAGTGATATCTCACCAATAAAGCTCTTTCCAGAAAACTCTAAGGATGAAGAGAACGTGACTGGTTTTGCTGGCAGTACTTAGGTTTACTGAGCTCTTATACTATTCCACATCTACCAGCAGAAGACAAGTAAAAGACATTATACAATTGAGTAGAGAAGTGGAGGGGAGGCTTTGTTGTAACATGCAGTGCTCTAGCATGTACCTACTTAGTGTACATCTGAACTGCAGCCTGTGGTGTGGTAGCATATTTCCTAACATGGGTAAGCATGTTTTCCTAACATAGGTAAGCGTGTTTATTAGGTTCTGGTGGCACTCAGGAATTGAAAGCTGTGGTGCTCACATATAGTGGCTTTTGCAAGACAACACCATGATATTAAAGAAAAGTTGACAAAAAGCATGGGAAAATGCCAAGGCACTCAATGCCTCCTTCACTCAGTTTTTACTGATAAGCCTGGTTTTCAGGAATCCCATGCCCCTGTGACCTGTGGGAAAGTCCAGATCACGGAAAACTTAGTGGGGAGGAATCAGGCTACAGAGCATTTAGGCAAACTGGACACAGACAAGTCCATGGGACCACATAGAAAGCACCCACAAGTGCTGAGGGAGCTGGCTGATGGCATTGTGGGGCCATTCTTAATTATCTTTGAAAGGTCATGGCAACTGGAGGAGGATCCTCATCAAAGGAAAAAAATATCACTCCTATCTTCAAGAAGACAAGGAGGAAGATTGAGGAACTACCAGTTCTGGCCAGTCATACCTCAAAGCCTGAAGCAAATCCTCCTTGAAGCCATTTCCAGATATGAAGGACAGGAAGATGACTGGGGATGGATGGACAGCATGGATTTATGAAGGGGAAATCATTCCTGACTGCACTAATAGCCTTTTATGATGACTTGACTTGACTGGCTTCATGGATGAGGGGAGAGCAGGGGTGGTTGTTTATCTCAACTTTAGCAAGGCTTTTGGCACTGTCTGTCACAACATCGTCATAGACAAACTATTGGAACAGACTAGCTAAATGGACAGCGAGGTACATGGAAAACTGGCTGAATTGCCATGCTCAAAGGGTTGTGATCAGCAGCATGAAGTCCAGCTGGAGGCCAGTCACTACTGGTGTACTGCAGAGGTTGATACTGGGCCAATACTATTTAACATCTTCATTAATTACCTGGATGATGGGACAGAGTGCACCCTCAACAAGTTTGCAGGAGATACAAGACTGGGAGGAATGGTTGATGCCCCAGAGGGTTGTGCTGCCATTCAGAGGCACCTGGATAGGCTGCACAAATGGGCCAACAGGAACCTCATGATGTTCAGCAAGGGGAAATGCAGTCCTGCACCTGGGGAGGAACAATCTGGGAGATGACCAGCTGGAATGCAGCTGTCCTGGTGGACACCAAGTTGAACATGAGTCAGCAATGTGCCCTCGCAGCAAAGGCGGCCAATAGCCTCCTGGGCTGCATTAGGCAGAGCATTGCCAGCAGGTTGAGGGAGGGGATCCTTCACTCTGCTCAGCACTGGTGAGACACATCTGGAGCGCTGGGTCCAGCTCTGGGCTCCCCAGTACAAGAGAGACATGGACTTACAGGTATGGGCCCAGCAAAGGGTCACGAAGGTGATTAAAGGACTGGAGGATCTGTCATACAAGAAGAGGCTGGGATTGCTGAGGCCGCTCAGCCTGGAGAGGATAAGGTTCAGGGGGATCTTATCCATGTTCATAAGTAACTGATGGGGGGTAAGTAAAGAAGATGGATCCAGATTCTTCTCAGCGGTACCCAGTTATAGGACAAGAGGCAGTGGGCACAAACTGAAACACAGGACATTCCACTTAAACATAAGAAAAACCTTTTACTGTGAGGGTGGCTAAGCACTGGCACAGGTTGCCCAGAGAAGCTGTGGAGTCTCTATCCCTGGAGCTATTCAAAACCTGACGGGGCATGGTTAACCTGCTCTAGCTGACCTTGCTCTGGGACTAGATGGACTAGGGGGACTGGGTGATCTCTAAAGGTTCCTTCCAACTTCAATGATTCAGTGATTCTCTTTGTTTAGATGTAGAGAAATATGTTGGTCAAGCTGCCCAGCTTGTAGAAATATCATCAAGTAAAAAGGAAAAAAAATGGTACTATGGAGGGAGAACAGCAGACTATTTGGCTTGTTTTACCTTGGTGTTGAAAGTGAGAACACATTTACAACATAAAAAGGAAGTGTTTTTTAAAAAACAATTGTTGCAAAAACTGAGTTGAACAACACACTTCATTGGAATTTAACAGCCTCAAAGCATATTACTGTTGTGGTTTTTCTTCCCAAAAGCAATGTTTGTTTCCTCGAAGGTGGGTGGTCTAGCACTCAGGAAGCTGATAGTGTACTGGGTTTCACCGGGCACATTAACCTATCTTTCCATTTTTCAGAAAAGAAAGTAATAATGTTTTCATCTTTTGTAAAGCAATTTCAGATCTAAATATGAAACCAAATGTAGGTATTTATATTCTGTGCTCTGACATTTTTTTTAATATAAGGAAAATAATGTGATTAAAAATAATAATGAGAAAAGAGAGAAGAAAGTACTTGATACTCAATGCTTGTATCAACTTTTGTGTCGCTGAAATTCAGGCATTTAGCATTAATCCTTTTTTATTCAGTTGAGAACTCCTGTTTATATCATCACGCCTAAAAAACTAGGAGGTTAATAGACAACTAATTAAATATTAAGTCCCCATTCATTCTGCTACATGTCAGTGACTGCTGAATAGCAGGAAAGGAGATGGGAGGGAAGAGATTACAAATAGCTGTTTAATGAAAGCTGTGTCAAGCCAGAACAGATATTGCTAAAATATTTGTTTATGGCAAGGCAGACATCTCCAGATCAGGTGCACGAAGAGCTGCTTGTCTAAGTTCACTTTCAGTGGACTGGAATCAATGTGAAAAGTGGCCCTTTCTGGGAATTTCAGTGGCAAGCCTTTGCATACAGAGTGGAATAGGTGTGGAGAGATAATCTTTTAATTTTAAGTCTAAGAAGGAAGGGAGAGAGGAGTGGTTGCAATGCTAAAGCATATTCTGCGCTGGTACTGTGGATAAAGAAAAAGCTGTTATACTCACTCAACTCTTCTTATAAATCCTTAAATGCAAGGATGTAGTTCTGTGTATTTGTGTATTCCAATGAAACTAGGTTAATTAAATTAGTGTCGATAATGTTTTCCTTTTAATCGATGTTTACATGATCTGTTTGGGAAAACTCACTTTCTACTTGTTTTCAGCCACATCTGTACCAGATTGTACGGAGGCTGAGGGATCTGTACTTTTGTTTCAATGTATATTGCAACATTTTTATTGCATTCCACAGGTCCTCCAGTAAACGTTACTTGCAATATTTTTATCAACAGTTTTGGATCAGTCACAGAAACCACAATGGTAAGTGCTATGATGCCATTGGCAAGAGAACAACAATACTTAATATATGTCATGAACACAACCTGTCAATTTTTCTATTTATTGTTCAACTTGCAGGTCCTCCTGTAAATGTTACCTGCAACATATTTATCAACAGCTTTGGTTCAATAGCAGAAACTACAATGGTGAGTGGGACTGGTCATTGAAGCCATCTTGTGAAGGAGTGGGATGTGATGTAGAATAGACATGCTCAGGACGTGGGGACGTTTACTAAGTTATTAAGCTACTAAAAACCTACCAGCTTAATTAAAAAAAAAAAACAACAAAATAACTATATAAAGGGATATATAAATTATTAAACTCAACTACCAAGTCTAAAAGTACGTATGTAGTGACTGCACCATAGTCTGTAGTGACTGTGATGGCAGCAAATATAGGTGTGTGCAAACAAGCTTTCTCAGGTTTTATTAGCACCAAAGAGGCAGAGGAACGGCTGGAGTTCAGCTGTGGGGCTCCCTGCCAAGTACTCCATATTTTGAGTGGGTCTTACACCACATGTTGAATTATCTGCTGCTGCAGACTGTGCTGACAGAGCTACCAGAACGGGCTTGTTTAACTTAGCTAAATCTCTGTGAACCACAGCCACATCAGTAACTGAAGTGAATGCAAATAACTAAAACATATAGCTATAAGGAGACTTGGGTATTTTGAGAGTTAAATTGGTACTAGGAAATGATGGCATCCCAGCTGAATGAAATGTGTGTTTTGACTGAACTCAAAGAACACTATCAGTCAAAAAAACAAGGCCAACATGAAAATGTCAGAGTTTTAATTTTGATATATATAAAAATAAATAGCTTGATTTTTCATTTCAAGGTGAGATATTTCTTTTAAAAATTGCCAAAATTTAGGATTAACAAAGTCAAGCTAAAAAAATTGAAATGAAAATTTTAGTCCAAATAGTCCATTTAGTCCAAAATTTTTTCTTTTTTATTCTAGAAGTGAATTTTCTTTTTTGTCAGTATTTGCTAAGAAAAATGAAAAATATTTTTTCTGAGTCCATTTAAAAAGATGCTGAGTTTTTTATCTTCTTTTTCAAACAATGAACAAAAAAGATCAGTTATTTATTCAAGCATACCTACACCTGACTACTGGGGTTAGTCCAGAGAGAGATTTTTGATGGCTTTCTTATAAGAATGTGATAACCCCGTAATAATTATCAGGTGCTCATATACAAGAAGTGGGTTAAACCCATTCTAGAAAGTGTTTAGTGACAAATCCCATCTGGACTTTGAACTCTTCAATTCACCGCTGCCACAAAATAAACTAAAAATGGGTGCTCTCACCTTCATTGAAATTTTGCAAGAGTTGTTTTCATTGCCTCAGGACACTATAGACACTTTCGAAGCAATTGCAATGTAGCTTCACAACTCTGTTTTCCGGGGATTCCTACATAGCATCCAGGTCTTTCTGTATTTGCTCAAGCCAGAGGCAATAAAGGTGCTTAACATCCTGTAGGACTGAGTTCTTGGTAACTAAAAACGAACTTGCTACCCACAAAAGGACTTAAGGTATACTAAAGAACTATTTTTTAATAAAATGGGATAGATACTGCCTTGCAATCCTTGTATTATGAAGGAAGAGCAGATATTTAGCCCAATAATTATTTTATTTAATATTCAAATACTTCATTTAAATTAAATTGTAATTCATGCCATCATTTTAGAAAGTGGTGCCTAAGGAATATAAGAATACAAATCTTCTCTTCTAAATATTTTTATTAAAAAAACCATCCTGTTATTTAATGTTTTCTAGAGATAAAGGGCAAGATATTGCTAGGCAGGTTGCTTTCTTAAATAGTGCGGGAAAGACTTCTATAAATGACAAGCTGTAACATACAGAGCTATAAAATAAAAAGGTAAGTTAATGCTTTAGAATATGTATCTGTAATATTTTAAAAACACCTTAAAAGAAAACCAAAATCAAGTTAAAAATGACGGGGAAAAACATGTCTTGATGTAACATAATTATCAACAGACTTAATTTTCTTTTTTTTTTGAAAACTTCATTTGTTTTCCTATGTTTAAAGGATTCTGAGAACATAGCTATGAATGTAGTCTTTTTTTACTCAGCCATGTCTGTTGATCCTAGCGTGTAGAGGTATCAGCATAGCGTTAAGTAGCAAAAATCCTGCACGTCACTGGCTTTACAAGATGGCATTCAATGAAAATATTTGCACGACCTAATGCTGATTGCATTAATTAGACTCCTTCATTGCTTTGATTAAATCCCCTCATTGCATTTTACCTTCTATCAAATATGTTAATGTGCACCTTTCCAATGTTCATTAACACATTCTGCTGAAAACAGCCAACGTTCAAGCAGATGAAAACAAAGACTATTGGCTTTCTTACTTTGCTTTGTTCATAATATCTGCTGAAAGTGTGCAAAGATTTCTCTTAGATGCTGTTCAATGGTTTGATATCGATTTTCTTAATGCTGTCACTTCTTTAATGACTAGTGTGACTAGTTTTAGGATGTTTTAAAACAACTCTGAGAGGTAGACATCAATTACTGTTCCGTCTACTTTGCCTTTCTGCAACAGGTGTAATCGTGGTAAAAATGTTGGCATCCCTTGTGATAAATAATGAGTTTTGTTTGACTGCTAGGATTCGTTTTTTCCTATAAAATGCTCTTGATGGTTTTGACATAAAACTAAAAGATTCATTTAAAACCCTGGATTGTAAGTTCAATAGAGACACTCTTGTCTCAGAGGACAGGAATGCTTAGTGAAACCATGTATATGTGCCGAAGGGACATTATCAGAATGTAACTTGGACGATCTACGGTAGCTCATTGGAAACTTGGGAGATGAAAACTTGTTTAGAGAAGCTTTCAGTAGGAGAAATGAACATGGCAAACAGGGTTACAGTCCCAGACCTACTACATTCAGTAAACTAGGTTCTCAATAACATCAGCAAGCTTCTGTTTTCTGATTAGGACGGACACCAAGATGAAATTCACTTCTGTGTGAAAAGTCAGCACAACACTTATGTCCACTATATTCATCTAAAAGCTAAACCCTTTCAATCAGAAATAATACAGGATTTTGTGCTGGCTTTCTCCAAATAGATGAATTCCATAGAGTCTTCATGAGTTTTGTCCCAAAAATCTAGGGAAACAAAATGCATATGTGTTAGTCTTTCTGCACTATAATGCACGTATGGGACAGTATCGCAACTGATTTTTTTTTTTTCTCCAAAAGAAATGGTTTTCTTCCATATTAGGACGATGTATATTATACCAAAATAAAAACAGTAAAAAAAAGGCCAGATCAGAGTCAAGACTGTTGGAAATTTTCTTCACTGATTCGCTTGTCTTTCATTTAAGCCCTTACTTGCAAAGAAAGAGAAAAAGACGTTCCTGAGTAACTTCACTGAATAAAGCAGTTATGCCAGTAAGGTCTGTATCTATTTTTGGAAGCATTCACACATGCAGTATTCAGCAGAAAATTCACTGTACAGCATGACTGCAGTTGAGTATCACAGATGAGTAATCTACATCAGGCTGGGCAGAGTCCCAAAGAATTCAGATGTTCGGTGTTGTTAATGACCAGGATTTTTTAGCTATCAGCTGTAGGAGAAGCTAAGAGCAGTTTGTACATTGATGAGCTAATTGTTAATTACAGAAATGACTAACTGCGAGGACATTATTATTATCGTTATGCCCTATAATCAATGACTGACACTATGCAGCAGGTTCTCTCTTGGGGTAAAAGCATCAAACTCCAGTTGTGTTTTGAGTACTTATGTTAGCAGAAAAAAATTGCCGTTCCTTTTAAAATTTTAGGAGCAATAATGCTTGGCTGTGGCTGGCTGTACGATATTATCTTCCCACTAGAAAAAACGTAATTACAAATCAGCTTGTTAGATCCTGATTAATTCACATGCATAGTTTTAACTGCTTAAGAGACTCCCACTGAAAACATTGGGGGCACCTTGTGTGCCTAGGTACATAGGGAACCAAGCGCTTTTCTGTCACATGGCCTTGAACCAGATGATTAAACCACTACTTTTCATTTAGCATTCATATTTAGGATTTGGAGAGAGAAAGTAGCCTCTTTGGCAAGCCCCTCCTATGCATGGAAAGTCAGCTAAATCTGCTGTTTGCCTCAGACTTCTGACTCAATACCTGGGCAATCAATGCTGTTGGAGGGGAAGATGGGAGGAAGGCTAAGATCTAAGATAACCATCAGTTCAGAGACAGAAAATAGCACCAAAAATGGAGCAGGGCTCCCCAGCATCCCCCTGCCACAGCAGTGCCTGAGGCCAGAGGGACCCAGAGCTTTGCTGAAGCTCTGGGGAGTGAACCTGGTGGCCATGGGTTTGCTGAAAGACCATTTCTCTCTAGATTCCTATAGAAAAAATGAAGTATATCTGTGGATGGAGTCCCTGAATCTTCAGATAGATCTACTAAAATTAATCAGATGAATATTCCTTTAGCATGTTACTATTACCCTGATCTTATGCCTTGAGAACAGAGGAAAACTCTTTATCTGAGATATCGCTGGCATTGGTGTTGCAACTGAGATTGAATCTTCAGGTCCACACTCCTCGTTCAGAGCAGTGGTGCTGTCAGAAAGAATTTGTGGAGCAGGTGTACACGTGGTCATGTAGGAGTGCTTTACTACAGTCCACCCAATTCTACCCTCAGGAACTTGCAAGATACTCACCGTAGTCTGCCTGAGCTCCATGTTGTGATACTGTTCTCAGGATAGTTTTTCTTCAGAAGATAGTCACAATGTTAGCACAGGAAAAGTAAATTCAAAATTCTGCACATGATTAGGTCTGACTGTGTAAACACACATCACCCTCAGCTGCTTATACCACAAGCATAGGAGAAAAAAAGCAATGATGTGCATGTTATATTATATTTCCATTTTTATTTCTTATTAAAATATCTATACATCTATACATATGCAAAGCCTATAGACATAAACAAAGGTTTCAGTGCTGTTTTGCTTCTAACAACAAAGCTTGCAGAGAGAAAGCATTTCTAAGTGTATCAGTGTGATGGCTCTAATATATTTATGAAGGTACATATTGAAAAAGATAGTATAATCATATTGGTATTTTTTATGCTTTTGGTATAATATATATCATCACATGCAAGCTCTTCTATGAATAAGGATTTTTCAGAATGTTTTTTGTTATCTAAATCACCAACTGCTGAAGTTTATGAAAGTACATTTATTTTTAGATATTTCAAAAAAATTTACTGATTTGACTGATTTACGATTTCTATGTCATGGGGGGGACAAATCCCTCTGCTTTCGGTAGACTTCATTGTATATCTTATTTCAAAGAAAAATTAAAGACAGTTGTAGCAATTTTATTCTAGCAGCAGTTGCGGATGACAGCTCCTGTCTTCTTTTCTGCAGAATGAGAAAGTGCTTTCCTGGCTTTATAACTAAAACTGTCCCATATAAACTTACAAGACACTCTCAGTTTCTAAGACTGAGAAACAAGGGAAAGCATGCTTAGGGTTAGTGTATCCTCACAAGATGTGACGACATTTATAAGCTCAGAACTGCAAGTAGCTATTTGATTTTTAACTGTACGAAACACCACCATCATAAAAGTACAGTTGCTTATGAAAAAAAGATACAGGCTTTTGTAAGTATCTTTAATAAATCTGCTATTCTTGAGATCTCTCTCAGGTCGGTCTTGCTCTGATTAGTAGACATTCCTGTTTTGACTCACATCTACCCAACAGCAAAATGAAAATGATAAAGAAAGCAAGAAAATTCACATTCCTAGTAAGATTTTAAAGCATCATCCCATAGGGTTCAAAAATGACATTAGTTTGGATGTCAGAAATATTCTGTCAGGGCAGCAGCACACCTCTTCACCAACCAAGGGTGGGAAACGCTGAAGCTTGGAGGGGCTCGTTTCACAGAGGCTGCATATTGGGCAAGCTGCTTTCTGCAGCTCTAATCGGAGTGAGAATATTTATTTACATTTCAAGGATAATAAGTTCTTTAGACTACGCAGTTCAGTGGCCTAACTAAACCCAGGTCAACTCATACATTTTCCAAGTCAAAAGCTCAGTGCTGCCATTTTAAAGTACTGCTGCTATCATGAAGCAGATCTTAAATGTGAGGGGTTTGTACAGTTGGAAGAATTATTTGCTAACATATTCCTTCAGATAATATAATTGATATAAATATTATTAAATATTTTTCTTTTAGAGGAAAAGTAGATGTATTTCTAAGACAGCAAGTTAAGCGTAGCAATTTCAGGTTAATATTCTATAATAGCAGGGAAAGCTGGGGGAGATGAAGCCTTATTTGCTGACTTTGGAAATTCAGGATAAGGAGAATAAGCTTTAGCATCTTTCCATTCCCTCCAGAGAGTTTAGACCCCAAAAGCTCTTTTCACACTCCCCTTTAATAGCCAGTTCTTGACACAGCGTTAATGTTGGTTCTAAACGAACCTATAAATTGGTTCTAAACAAATGAATAATTGCTGCCTTTCCCAGTTGTGACTAGCAGACCACTGAGCAGAAGAATGCAATTAGAACAATTTTAAGGAACCTACAGAGAAAAGCATACAGTAGATAGAAAAAGGATACAAACAGTAAATAAAAAGTGCTGATTTAATTTCCTTTATACAAATCTGGCTTCACTGGAATTAGCAACTATTCATGAGTACATTAGAAATAATTGATTTACATATTGGAAGCAGTTTATTTAAATTAGTATTTTTATAGAATCTTTGTTGAAATTGTATATATCTAGCTGCAATGCTTTTTGACTTTATAAGTACCTCTGAGTTAATCCATAGCATTTGAAAGAGAGTTATGTTTAATATTGCAGTTAATATTTTTTTTATCGCTGAAGTAATTTTGATTTGGAAAATGTACCAGTTGTGTTTGTTTGGTTCAATACAACATTTAGACTGCTTTATTTTCAAATGACAACTCTTATGTTCAAAGGATAACATAAATGCTGTAACGCTGGTACTGTAGTAAGTCTAAGAACATAAAGAAAGCTATAGTGGGCTTCCAGTTTTGGTAAGTGGCTTAGTAACCTTTTTACATGGCATTTCTGTAGGACTACAGAGTGAACATTTTTTTGAGACAGCAGTGGAACGACTCACGTTTGGCTTACAGCGAATATCCCGATGATTCCCTGGATTTGGATCCTTCTATGTTGGACTCTATTTGGAAGCCGGATTTATTCTTTGCCAATGAGAAGGGAGCAAACTTCCATGATGTCACGACAGACAACAAGTTACTGAGGATTTCTAAAACTGGAAAAGTTTTGTACAGTATCAGGTAAACCAGTTAACTTTATTTTTCATCCCCTTCTTTCCCCTCACTCCCTGTTCTTCTGGATGTAACTAGGCTTACAGAACATAATGTACATATTTAATTTTTTGTTGTCCCATGTGTACAACTGAAATGAGACTTAAGCATAACAGGGTAGAAGGAAATTTTGCTTACATTCCTTTGCTAAGCTTTTACTTTTCACAAAATAGTCTGTAAGTAGCACAGCAGTACTTCTTAGTCTTGTTGGAAACTTAAGGCTGTCTAATGCTTTAATGGTACGCCTCAATAATTCCCATTAGTGTTAGCTCAAGTCACTCCTCTTACAAAAAGAGGAAATCAACTCTTCCGTAGTTTGTGGGTTGCAATTTGAAAGTAAAGGGGAATAGTATTTTAAATGACTGCTCAACACCTAAAGTAAAAACATGCTTAAAATGCAATAAACTTGACATGCAAGTCACTGGGTAATCGGATGTATCTATTCACATTTAAAAATAACTGGAATTACGGAAGCGTTTTTTAATACTAAGTGCATTGAAGTGTGTGTCATGTGACTGGATTTAGGTTGAATTAATAAACACTGACAAAACATGATTTGATATGGCCTGATGGAGGGGGACATATGCAGAGAATCAGAATTGCATTGCACAGGCATAAACAGCAGAAAATAATCTGCAGCATTTATTTGACATTCAGCTTACTGTGCACCGTTAATTGCTTAATATAGGTAGTCAAAGATGCAAACCGCTGTATTATTGCTCTTACAATTGTTTAAAAAAAAGTAATTACTGTGTTTTATTTGTGCCTGGGAATGCTTCTCAGCTTTTGCCTTCCTTACATTGCGGAAAGTGTAAACATGATAGTATTTGTTTAACAGGTTGTTTAGTGAATTTACTCATCTGTAAGGAAGATTAGTTTAGAAGGTAGTTGTTTCTGACCGGGCAGTCTGTTTGTGACCTGCATTTTCATTAAGGAATTATTATGGATCCAGGTTCAGGACAGCTGTGTTCTTTAGGATGCTAAATAAACACCATGGCACTTCCTCCATTTATTTAATTCTCGTGGAAATTCCTTGGTAAGACTCCAGCAATATTTGGATGGATTAAGCAGTGTGGAACTTAAATGTTTATTGAGCAAGGTTTCAAACTGGCGTACCTGAACAGTTTGAGAAAAAAAATAGGATGCAAGGATGAAACTAGTACTAGCAGAGTGATAAATATGCTGTCACTTACAAATATTTCTTCTTTCACCCTGGGAAAGAAATGAATGCATCTGTTTGTTTGAATGACATCAGACACTGTCTTATTGGAGGCAACAGTGCAGTTGGGTGCTGTTCTGAATGCAGATGGATAATTTTCCTGACATTTGTCCATGGGGGAAAAGTAATATTTTGAGCTGTCATATCACATTTGTAAAATTCCCACACCTAAATGCAAATTAGTCTGAAGCAGAGTAAGCAGTATTCCAATGGAGTACTAAGCAAAGCTCATTGTTTCTCATTTGTATCGCACAGAAGTAATAGAGCCTTACCTGGCACTTCTAACATGGCATTTAATTCTGAATAGCACTTTACAGCGAAGAAAACTCCAGAGTATGGAAATTTGAAGTCAGAAGTAGGTAGAAAAACTTGTCTTTATTCTCTAGATAGTGGGCTAGATGTATCTGTGTGTTGCCAGTCACTTTTGATTGTACTATGCGGAAACAAACAGGAATATTTTAGTGATTGGTTTCAGTACATTGAGAATGTTATAATGCTGCCATTTTCACTACTACACCAATAGCACTTAGCCTTGCATCATGGTATTTAACATTGAGCATTTAGAGTGCTGTAAATGTTTAAAGCACTTTATGAAGATGTCTGAGAAATGGTGGTGTAGGCTGTTTTGTCATATTTCCAAATTTAGTAAAATCAAGGGCAAGTTAATCTCACATAAATATAAACTGTTTTCTGCATAAAATGAGTTTAGAACTCCTGCTGGTAATTAAGGGGTAAGAAGCAAGGTATGCATATTATATGGCAGTGGTATTCCTCTTCCCTGTATACTGCACCAAAAACATGGAAATATGCTACGCAAGAGGCACAACTGGCTTATGTTGTTAAATACTCTCAGAGGCCAGTCCTGCCCTTTCTGAAAAGAATTTGGAAAGTCACCCGGGACTAGATCTCATGGTCCATACTTTACTAAAACAAGACATTTCATGTAGGATATGGGTGCTCAGATAAGCCATGGCAGGGTCAGTGAGGGTCTGGCCTGTGTGTTAGTCCCACCGCAGTGCTTAGCTCTGGGAATTATCTCACCTCATGGTAAGCATGAGGCTCTTTGTCCTTCTCTCAGCAAGGGATAAGCCATCCTGCATTTGCTGGTGATGGTAAGCATGACGTAGATCTCCATCATAGTTTACCTTACAGTAATTAGTTATGATGCTTATGCGTGCAGACCCCTAGATCTATAATTAATTCTCTGGGAGTTGTTATAGAAAATAAAGCCAGAGTTGTTGATGGTTGATGTACCCACCTATGAATCATATAAGCTTTGCAGTCTAAAGCTATTTTTAGATATTTGCTGCGTGCTCAAATGACTACCTTGGTATTTGTTTTGATCTCAAATAACATGCTATATATGCTATATAGAGCTATATGAGGCTCTGTAACTGCATAACTGGTCTAAACCTTTGGGTACTGCAGAAAGAACTAGAACCTCGGGAAGGGAATCCAGCACTACTCTATACCGCAAATATATGCTATTGCCACTAGAGATGTAACAAGAGCTCTTAGAGGTGCATGTATTTTGAGAATTCAGCAGTTACAGCAAAGTTATATTGAGCAAATAACTACACTTTAGTCAAGATAAGTCTCAGTTGCATTCTTTGAGCTGCAAACCAGTTAAATAGCTATAACCTTTATTTTAAAGGCCTCTGCAGAGAGCAGTTAACAAGAGGGGTTTGTTATAGCAGTGTTCAATAAAATTAGCTTAAGTTGTGTATATTTTGTATGCTGAAAAAACAATGAGACTTAAAATCAGAACCCACATATCGTCACCCTCCAGATGCCTCTGACTCATCCGCTCCCAACCTTTGAATGATCTCTGCATGGACTGGATTTTGTAGGGGGCTATGCACTTGGAAAAAAAAATGATACTGAGAATCCTGTTCCTGGCAGTCATATTCTGTATGACACATGGATTTTGCACTGTATACACCGCTGCACTGATTTTATGTTCCAGGGGCAAGGACAGTATCTTCTCTGGCCCATTGCGGATACCCGGGACATCAAGAAAATGTTAAATAACCTCACAGGAGGTTTCGTGGTCTCTCTGAGCCACCCATTTGTGCTACCTGATTCCCACAAACTCATTTCAGGCTGCCAGCCAGCTCAGAATATTAGCATCTGCCAAAAAGCTTATTTTAGCAAAGTGATAGAAAGTGGAATGGTTTTATTTAAGGTTTGGGGTTTTTTCCTGCATTAATTGCCTCCCTCTCCTTTTAATATTTTCAGTGCATCTCAGCCATATGAGCTTGATGCAGAAGGTGATATAACTCAATTGTAATATTGATCCATGGCATTGAACCTAGAATATATTGGTTAGGAAGGTAAAGGGGCTGTAACTCCTTTTTTTTTTCCTGCTGCTCCAGAAAACACTCCCTATTGCCTGATAAAGTTGTAGAGCTGTGCTGTGAAACGTAGTGCCAGTGCATTTAGCCAGAAAGAGTTACAAAGCAGATTATTTCATATTCTTAAAATATGCAAAGATTTTAGAAGGTGTTGCGTAATTTGACAAGAGAGCCACTTGGAATTCTAGGGAGGAGATTTCTGCGAATTCACAAATTACAATTCTCCCCCCCTTTCTTATATTCCTGTTCAAAGAGCAAAGAAATACTTAGGAAGAATTTCCTCAAGTCTTTCAAAATATCTGTTCTTCTGTCTTTGTTTATCTGCACAGTGCAAGAAATGTTACAGTTATGTAGACAATTAGTTCTTCATGGTTTCAACTCTTGACCTAGATTTAATTGTTAAATGTTATTATGGCCAAAGGCAGAGCGTCTACTAGAGACCAGTACTGTGCTGTTAGGGCACCACGAAACAAGGAAATTCAAGCTATTAGATTGCTCTCTCTCTGTGCAGCTGTTCTGGGGGTGATTACTAGCCCCTCCGTTCGGCAACAAGTAGCTGACAGGATGAGTTGGCACATCCAAAAGGCCTCGCCTGCTACGCAGCCGAAGACAGGTATCTGTGAAAACAGCACATGTATTTGCAATGCTATCTCCTCTGCCAGCTGCCTTACTCAGGAGTTTCCAAAACCAACTCTTCCTAGTGTGGCCATAGTGCCGAGTGACAGAGCACCGAGCCCAACCTCCCCGCACGCCCCACTGCCCCACACACCATTTTGGATTATATTACGAGTTATGATTACCATGTCCCTCCCATAAATCATCAGAAGTAATCATCTATAGCATTTTATAATTCAGCTTTTATGAGTGAAACTTCTGTGTTTTGTAGTCTCCTCTGTACCTGTGTTCTCTGACCTGTGGGAAAGAAACACAAAGCAGATTAAGGAAATACATAGGTAACACTGCTAGTCCCTCTGTAATAGAGTATTCATTGGGAGAAAAGTCCACTATCCTTCTGAAATATTTTGGTTTTAAATAAGATCAGATCTTAGATCTTTAGTGTGGCTACTACAGAATATGTTGCCATGTTACAGTGAAGTCTAGGCGTGGGTTTTCTAAAACTATTTTGGGGTACAGACCTTATCAGCTATACGATAATGAAGCTCCATTTACACCTGATGACATTGTTGTGTGTAAATCATTCATGGCACAGCACAGTCCAGCCTAACAGAATGGTAGGAAATGTTATGTTCTACAGCTCTGTGTGCATCCTGTGCTTTAATTTGATGACTTCAATTTTATTTTACAATCTAATGTTGGGATTTAGGAGGATTTGGACTTTACTAGCAGCATTGTCTTTCCATGTGACAGATTAGCAGAGCAGGGAGCAGAGAGACTGTTATCATGATCGACATGGCCGTTTACTATGTAGGAACCCCTCTCTCTGACCTCACATAAGCATATTGATTACCTCAGCTCCTACCAGAATAATACCAATATTGACAAGGTGCAGATTTTCCCTTGGAAGTTAATCTCAATCAGCACAAGAGCATTTTCATAGAAAATTACTTAGTTCTCCCATTGGCAAAACTGCACACTGTCCCATGCTCACTGCCCTGATTTTCCAAAAGCATAAAATGTCTTCATATACCTTAAAGTAACTTTTCCACATTAAAAAAAAAAAAGAAAAAAAAAAAAGGAAGAATAATCAATGCAGAAATACTAACTGAAATAGAGCACATATCTGAAGAAGTTTTGGGTTTGACAGTGATTATATATTGTAGGCAGAAGCCTTATAGACATTATATAAATAGTGCTGGAATCACTAGACTTTATTAAACTGCACAATGTTACTGGGACACAGTGACTTCCCAAATTGTGGCTGCTATGTGAATCCAGTGAATTTGACAAATTTGTCTTCCCATGGGCATGATTACAATAATAACAATGGTTTCAGAGGCTAAAAAATTGCAGCCTCCTGTGGAAAAAGCGGCCGTTCTCATTATGGCTGAACCCAATGTCCTCGGATTATGATTAGCAGCCTACTTTTCACCTGTCCTTTTTCTTTCCTTCTTGCCCTTACTCCTGCCTCTCCTTCCACCTCCACCATCCTTCCTTTTGGGGTCTTTTAATTAAGAGATTCTTCACATCCTTTGGAGTGGTTTCCTAACACTCTTAACTGCGCCCTCCCATCACCCACTTTTGTCTTTCTCACTCCTTCCCAATCTACAAATCCAGACTGAGGATCTAGCCGTGGATTTCCAATACCCTTATTTTTCTGTTGTATCTAAAGCACTTGTTTGGCATAGCAAATAATAAAAACTACTAAATAAATAATAAAGCCTAATGCCGGTACTTTGTTATGCAACTAGCACAGCGATTGTCAAAACCATACTGATCATCCTGCTTAAGGAAAGAATAATATACATTTCAATGGCACAAAATTAGTTGCTTTTTCACTTCATAAGGCATTTAAAGCAAAATAGTGATATGGACATTATATCTGAACATGTACTGCCTCACTTCTTCCTCTAATGCCCTGCACGCCTCCAGCTGATACACAAGAGCAGTGGAGGTGAGGTAAATACAAACACAACAGAAGAGCTACTTAGAATGAAGGACAATGCTGCCAGGAGAACAACTGGCTCTGAACTGGTCATAAGTAAGCTTAAAGTGGAAGTTATAAAGTTTCCAGCCATATACACCTTGAATTCCTAGAACAATATTCCAACAGAAATAAGGGGGGGGGTGGGCGGGGAGGGAATGGAACTAGATATCATTAACTGAACCTTGATAATTTTTGAAAGGGATTAGATGATGTATGTGTGATAGCAGATGATCAGGTCTGATGGCCCAAGATGTCATTTCTATAGCCCTATAATCCTGTGTCTGAAATAAAAAGGAAGATTTTGTTCTAAGTAAAAAAGTGGGAAATGCTGTTGGAGACCAATTTGTACACATAAAGTTTTTCTTGGCTGACAGGATCAAAAAATACTGGCAGGTGATTACTTCTGGATGTCTACACCAGTGGCATAGTTGCGTAGCTGCTCTCCTTACAAGTCTGCATACCTGCTCTCCTTACGGGTAATGGCAATGCCCGTCCTTGATTGCTAGTGACCAACCACTCCATTTACCCATTGAACTTGCACTGGAGCAGTTAAAGGTTAGGTGTAAAATGATGTAGGTGTGGAAGCCCTTTCTAAATGGTATAAAAAAGCATGTTTTCCTGGAACGCGTTCCCAGGGATGAAAGTCTTTTGCCAGTTGCATTGCAATATACAGCTTAGAACAGAGATATCATCACGCCAGGAGGAAAGCCACACCATTCTAAACACACACAGCAGGAAAATTAAGATAGAAAATGACAGAGGAGAAAGGAGAGATAAAATACTGTTCTTCATGGAAAGGAAACAGGTGGTTACAGAATTTAACTGTTACATGAAATCATACTTGAATTTAATTTCATAGATTTGCGTGAGCAATAATTGGAAAATCATTTGCTGGCAGCTCATGTGCTGGCATTGTGTATCTACAGACAATGATTGCATTACAATGAGAAGTGGGATGCCTGCAATGAGAAATCCACCACCCCACCCCGTGCCAGCTGCTGTGTTGTTAAGCAGCACATGAAGCAAAGCAAAGCACTGGAGGGAGCGAGAACACGCTCATAAACAGCAGTACGTGAAACTCCAGCCTACATCTCGCATTTTACCATAGCAGAGAAGGCTCCACGTCTCCTCTAAGCTCGACTTCAGCCCGTTCCCATCTGACAGAAATGAAGCTGCAGAACATGACAAATATTAGAGAGGAATTCCAGGACTCCTCAAAAATAAGGGAAAAAGCAGACAGTTTGACTGTTCCATTTAACAGGACAAAGCCTGTAGACTGTAGAAATTACCAGAATTGACATTCAAAACGATGAGTCAGGTCCCTGAAAAAATAATGAGATGGACTACAAAATGAAAAGCCCTTTAAAAGAAGAATGTCACTGGGATTTTTTTTTTTTTTTGGTCTTCTGATATGTGAACAGTGTGCGTGTCCTTCTTTCAGGCACAGATAACCCAAGAGAGGGGGCTGGGAGGAATATAAGGAGATTTTAGATTCTTCTCCCTGTTTCAGTGCCACTAGTCTGAATGGCATTTGCTCCTGTGTCATGCGATGTTGTCATGGTTGCTGTGCAACTCCATCTCCTCTGCCAGTTTAATGGAGAACTTTGTCTGCTTGTGCTAAGGTAATATTTTAATGTTATTTCAGCAGCTGTAAGGATCAGGAATTTCTTCCAAAGAAAAATGTACTGCTAAGAATATTTTTACCTTTATTGTCAGCTTGGAGCTTTAAGAAAAATACCAGAAATGTTGCAATTTATGATAGCGTCTTTAGAATTGGCAATACTGAAAAAAAAAAATCCCACTTGTCCCACTAAACCCAATACAGTGGGTTTTGCACAGGTATAAGACTTCTCATAAAAATGGCACATAGTCAATGTTAGCAGTGACAATGTATATACTACTTGTGTTCTGGTATTTGCAGCATAAAATCCTGGGTTGTGAAGTCTCCTGTTCCAACTGCTGTGCTGCAGATGGGTGTAGCTTGAAAGAATGAAGGGATAAGAATAGAAAAAAATGTTATTTTTGATACCGTGCCCACTCATGGTGAGGCATTTGTTGCTATTCATGCTTATGAGGAGATAATCATGCATTTTTTTGGAGACAGAAGGGACTTGTACTCTTATCTCCAGGACTATTTAAATTTCCAACAGTACTTCTATACTTAGTAAGACTGACCCTACTTATTTCTCATTAGAAAAAACTGTGTGAAGAGGCTGTTGTTCTGTAGCCCACTCACAAATCGCCCTACTGCAGGATAATTAACAAAAATTATATTCCCCTTGTTGTCAGACGCCTCTTATTGTGATCCACAGGGCCTTTCTCTTGTGGGATCAGCGTCCTCCTCCGGGGCGAGAGTTATCACTCAGATCAAGGGAAGTTTTGGGTGAGTTGCAACACATCAGGCTAAGGCGTGATAGCTGCTTATAAAGAAGAAGCGGGTTAGAATGCGGTTTAATGTTTGCTGCAGATTAGGCAATACGTCAAATCCCAGTTAAAATTAGATATACTCTTAAATGTATAAAAAAAAAATTCTTGGATTATGTAATGTGTAAACCCAATTCCCTAAGGGTTTAATACTAGCAGTTCTTTACTTCAGTTTTGTGCTGCAGACCATTCACAAGCAGTCTGTATGTGTAGCATGCTGAAGTGTTTTTGTAGCCTGAGATTATCAGAGAAGTGGCATGATGGTGATGAGCATCAGCATTCAAAACCTCTAAGAGAAAGAAAGAGATTGGAGATGATCTTCAGAATAATCTGTTTACAAACATTTTACTCCTATTGAATTTTTTTGTATTAAAGGACCTTACCCTCCACTAGAGGCGCTGCTTTGGGGATTAGGTGTCAACGAGCGGAGTGGCCTCAAGGCTTAATACCCCAAAGGGAGGTGGGGGTGGGATTTGGCAGGAACTGGGGTAAAAGAGATGGCAACAGGAAAGGGAGGGGGAAAGTGTAGGAGGACAGACTAGGATGCAGAGGCAAGAGGCTGGGCTCTGGGTCGGGTAGGTGTCTCTGGGAGAGACATAGGTAGGTGGGCAGACATAGGAGGAGATGGGGAAAGTATGTCCGGGGCCGGAGAAAAGACAGGACAAGGGCAGGCATGGGTGAATAAGAAGCACGGTGTCTCAGTCCCACCGCTAAGCTCAGGACTTGATTGCACTGAGTGTAAATACCTCTGAGCTCCCTCGGCTGCACATGTGTGTCACCCCCCTCCGCTGGCTTTTCCTTGGAGGATGATAGCTGGCTACAGCTGCTACGTTTAGGGCAGCGGGAGTGCCTGTGCTGAGCTCTGCTGCTGGTCTGTCTGAGGGCACGTCTGCTTCCAACTGGAGAAAACACTGACGTTGCAAAACAATGTTTTCAAGTGTTAAAGATCACCGGCATGAGGATTTCTGATTAATAACATGTTGTGAAAGATGTTGAGCTGGGGTGGGAAGAGAGACAGACCCACAGCTCAAGTCTGAATGATTTCTCAGGACATTCTGGTGAAACCTGGGGATGAAAGAGGGGGGTTTGAATGAAATGCTGAATGAAGAAATCCCAGCAGTGCCTGTTGCACTTTGAAGGCATTTAAAGTATCAGCAGATGCTGCTCAAAAGGATTCACCTAGTGTATGAGGGAAGAGGGTCCAAAGTTTAAGACAGGCAACGATGCCCTGGAGTACTTGGATTACAACCCTGCCTCTGCCACAGAATTGCTCAGTAATATTACTGATTTATTTTTTAATTATTTTTGTCACAGTGCTGGCTAGTTGCTCATTCTTTGTTTTCTGGCTCTGATTCTGCATTTTGTTCTGTTCTCACTCTATTTGCACTATTCCAGGGCTCAATATTTCCTTGACTGAGGGAGCAGGGAGGGAAAGGAGAGAGCAACTTTGCCTCTCTTCCGGTGCGTCTTGCTGGCCCTGACATTGTGCCTGAAGTGCTGGGGTGCTGGAGGTGTGACTGTCTCCTATAATATATCCTAAAATATAACCAACCCCAGAGCTCTCCCTGAGCGAGCTGTGCAACCTCGGTTACAGGAGGTAAAGGATGCTCAGGTAACTGAAGACAAAATCAGGTCCTTGGTCAGCTTCTTCTCCTTTCAGCTTTACACATATTGTTCATAAAACTCCTCCCATCAGTGTTTTATGGTGCTACGTCACCAAATCTGTTGTTTATGCATCTCAAATGCCTTGGTGGCAGGGTGCCTGAAAAATAAAATAATTGTTCTATTGCAGTTTCTCCTGTTTTATTAATGATTAAAGCATTCATCAATGTAATTGCCGGTTAAACTTGCGCTTTGCACCAAATCTCCAGAGGCCCTTCTTGAATTTGCCAAGTGTGAGACATTCACTCTTCTGAAACATTTTCTGTCAATGACACTGTTATTATAGGCAGTGTGGGTAGCTATATCTACCTAACACTTTCAATTTCTGAGCCTGTTTCCTTACTAATGTAAACATACAAGTAGTGACATGGCACCTGGGTTTGGAAACACTTGCAGGATCATATTTTTACTGAAAAAGAGTCAATTGCTATGAATTGACCCACCACCATGGACTTCACTGGAGCTACTTCAGACTCCAGCAGCTGAACATTTAGCATGTAGTAATCTTGTTGAAACTCAGTGGATCTGTGGACGATACCAGGCAATATGCGTTGGGTTCAACACTTACATTACTCCTAGTAAAAAGGATTACAGAGGCAAAGATGTTAACTATGAATGGCTACTCTGCTGAGATGAACAAGTAGAGGTAAAGATATAAGGGAATCTCTCGAGCTAGCCTTATCAATACAGTGAATAGAAATTATTTTCCATTTGTCAGGGTGAGCAGAGAATAATTTAGTCTTCATGAAAGACACTGTTAGTTAGGAAAAGAAAGAAGAGATGTCAGCCAACATGTGTGAACCAACATAATGAGCATTTTCTCAGCTCACCTCTAGAAAAAGAAAAATTGATATATCTACCTAATACCGGTGGAGATAGATCAATTTACCCCTGGGAGGCTTGAAAGCTGCAAATGGATGTATTCGCTTTCTCATGAGTTTGATATTAGACTAATAAAAGAGACCCCCCCTGCCCACGTATATAGTCAAACCTCCAGAGCCTTTGAGGGTTTTGGGGAGCAGAAAGGGATGAAGGGGGAAGAAAGCATAGTCAGCATGCAATCCATACAGAGGGGTGGATAGGCCATGCCTACTTCAATGAATACAAACAAATGACATATTTAGAAAGGCTGCATTTGCGTAAAGGCATGTTTGAAATGAGCTTAAAACGTCTAAGCCATATTTAGAAGATGACTGAAAAGAAGGAAGAGAGTTTGATATATCAACATTTCAGAAAAAAAGGCAGAAGCAGTCTTTTGTTAATACTGGAGATTAGCAATTCAAATAGCTCAATCTTTAATCCAGGAAATTACCTAGTAAAAATGAGACTAGTTAACGTTTGCAGGGCACTTAAAATATTTAAATGAGTAAAGGGCAGATTTTCAATGACATTTATATGTCTACTAGATATACTTTTTTCTCTAGATGACCGATTTTTTTTTTTTAATGCTTATGCTATTTGCTCCCAAAGGTTAAAAGGGAGTTTATTCAGTATGGCAGTGTTGAGGAGGGCTACTGGGGGCTTTTCTTCATCTCAGTGCACTTCACTGCCACAGACAACCTCTCTCTAATTTCCTGATATTATCATCTTGTACACTGAAGACTCTGTCAAGAGGAAAATAATGTGACTTTCTCTAGGTAGCCCATGAGTAGGGGAAAGCAGAGATGTTGAATGGGATTTTTGGTCAGGCTGAGATAATTTTTATCTCAGTTACCTAAATATCATCTTCTTATAGTGATTTGATGGCAGGGCAGTAGGACTAGAAGGCCCAGTCAGGACATCCCAAAAAGCTGAAGAAATAGACTGAAAGAGCTTGAATCAGCTGTATGTGGTGATAAGCACAAAATCACCATGGGAGACAGAGCTTAGTAAGGTATTTCTCCATACGGATTGCATTTGTCTGTGAGACAACATACATTCAAGATTAGCAGCTGGCCCATGGGGTCACTGGCATAATTAAAAAGTTATTCCCATTGTACTGTGTTAATGTTTCAGTGTACCTTCAAATCAGACAATCTAGTTCTCATCCTTGATGGTAAATGGGTGCAGAGGTTTTGGTTTAATTGCCTTTTTTGTGTCAAAGTGGTTTTTGTGCTGAAGGTAATATGAACTAAAAATGTACTCTTTTTTTTTATATGACTTAACCCAAAATCTTAACAATTCTTCTGTTTTTCAAAGCAGCTAGTTGTTTGTAATTATGTCATCCCAGTATCTTGGTTTGTTAAAAATTGTTTCTTCTCCCCACACATACAAGAACAGAAATAAAGCAGAGGAGAAGTCTTGAAACAGATTTCAATCAAATGAGAAAAAGTAAACAACTAAAAAAAAAAAAAGAAGAAAGAAAGAAACATTAAGAATATTCCCATCCAAGTAAAATTATGCCTTATCTGGGACAATAACAACTTAAAAATTAAAAGAGAAATTTAGTTTGTATGATAATGTTCCTTTAGGCTTACTTTTTTCTGTCTGCACTCTTTATCTTTTAATGCTATGTAATTCTAGCTTTTACTGTATGGTGTTTTTTTCTTTCTTTTAATGACTAAACAGTAAGAATGAAGGGTTGGAAATGGGCTTCATACACAATAAAAGCACTCTCTGTTGAAAAAACCCCGTGGTTGTTGTTTCCTTCCTTTGCTTTTCCAAAACAAAGCTTAAAAATATGAGTCCCATGACCAGTCATTTCAGCTTTTGCATTATCTGGGTTCAGTATTATACATAAAACATTCACTGGTGCATTAGTGGAGAGCATTTCTTGCTATCTTGATGTTGTCTTCTCTGTCCCTGTTCTGCTCAGCCAATGCAGCCAGCGAGTGCCTGGTTTGCTTACCCGCTCTGTCTTCACAGCTCTTATGTCCTTAAAAGCTCGGGGGGGAGAGTAAGTCCAGCCTCTGAGACGTTAAGATTTGGTTTTGATCCTTTAAACTCTAAATATGGAGCTTTGGATAAAACCTGTAGATTTCTAACAATAGCTTCTTTTTTTTTTCCCCTTCCAATTTTAGGCTTACTTTAACCTTATCCTGTCCCATGGACTTGAAGAATTTTCCTATGGATGTACAGACATGTACAATGCAGCTAGAGAGCTGTGAGTGTCCAATTGCTTTATCTCGCGAAGAACAAGATTTTACCGTAACATTCGGTGGTTAGACAGTATCTACATTGTCGTATTTGTGTGGTGAGACTCAATATTCCTATTTTGTAAGGGAAAATCACGGAGGAACGGTGCTTCAACTGTCCACCGCTGTACTGTGCGGGTCCCCTGTCTCTGTGCTGTTCCTGCTCCCTTCCCTTTCCCCTTCCCGGGGCACATCACCTCACCCATCAGGGCTGCATCTCCTCCGGGGATAACCACAGCGATGCTGTGCAGAAGAAATCAAATCTCAGGAAAGTAAGACCAGTTAGTAAACAGCCAGGGGTTAGCTATGTCTGATCAAGACATGCTATGGTCTTTTGAAAAATGGAAGCAACATACCTGATGAAGCAGAAGTCCTGTAGGTACGCTTGGGCTAGTAAGCTAAATAGGGCCAAGGCATGGACCTGGGTACCGGCACACACTCATCCGCACCGCGTGGCTGTACCTCGTTTAAGTGTGTCAGCACACAGCTTGTTTAATTTACCCATAAATATGTAGCCATTGCAGTCAAAAAGAGACTTCAGTGAGTTGAAGCCTCTCTCTTTCCGCTCCGCGCCTCTCGGTGGTAGGTTCACAGGTTTACAAAAGCTTCAGTTTTCTTTTCGGTAAGGGCCCAGCTTTCTGCAGTCTAGTAATCCTTGTTTTGTTGGTGTCCACCAACTGCATCACCGAAGAATGATGAAAATAAAGCAAAATGCAGGCTGATACATAGGCAGAGAGAAATGTCATTTCAGTTGTAAACAGTATCTTTGATGGGCCAGCAAAGTTATTTTTTAGTGGCAAACCAGGGCAGTATTTCAGAACATAATGGTGTTACTTGTTGCTCTTAATAGGGTAATAGTGCAGTAACAGTAACTGGTAACTAACAGCAATAGTGCTGTTGTTAATTAGACAGCTTAAAAACATAACTGAGATAACATGTATTGCAATAAAAGATATGCTTCTCAGACATAATAATATTTGCTTTTGATGTTTTCCAGTCAGTTACCATCTAACAAACTCTGATTTCTTTATTGTAGTTGGCTACACTATGAATGATCTGATATTTGAGTGGTTAAGTGATGGTCCTGTGCAAGTTGCAGAGGGTTTAACCTTGCCACAGTTTATTTTGAAAGAAGATAAAGAACTTGGTTATTGCACAAAACATTACAACACTGGTGAGCATTATTCTATTTTTTTCTATTAATTGCTCTAGTGGTATCTGTTGTCAATTTGTAAAGGGAAAAGATGGGAAAAATGAAAAAAAAATTGAAATTAAAATTTGATTCAGCTACTTTTATTTTTAAATCTTAAAAAATGAAATTTTCTCCCTTTTATTTTTGTTTGTTTGAAAGATTTTGTTTCCAAATTTCCTTTAATTTCATTAAAGATATTCTAATATACATATTCTAATATCCTTAAAATCATTAAGGAATTTAAAATCTTTAAAAACTGTTTAAAAAATCCAGTTGTTTTGATTTCCTTAAAATGAAACTTTGTTTAACCAACTGAATATTTTCTTAAATATTGATTCAGTACTTTTAAAGTACTGATTTTTCTGAACTTGATTTATTTCTTCAGCATATCAAAGTGCCAATGGGGAAAAATAACAAATTTTCACCAGCTTTTATGTGTAGTCTAACCTATGAAATGTAGTATTTGAAAAGACAATGCTTTCATTGCTGATCGGAGTGTACAGACCTGAAATGTTGGAAATTAAATGTTTGCTTAATACTGTAATCTTTTTCCTATATTTGCTATTTTGAAGTTTCAAATGCTGTGTTTTCTGTCTTTAGATTTACAGAGCAGAGAGAACTCTCTTAAAATTTGGATTTAGCTGCTTGAAGTTTATTTAATAGATACAGCATTTAGAGAATGCTTTGCTGGGTGCTTTCTGGGATTAGATATAATCCCTCTCATCTAAAATAGCTTTTTCATCATTTCAGCATAAGAGCCAATCTGGTTGCATCAAATACATTTGTTTCATTCTGTGAAATAACACATGAGAGGTTCTGCCTCTGCCAAAAATAAGTCACATTCATTCCTTATGAAGAGAAAATTATTGTTTTTCATTTTTACAAATACAGCTTCTCATTTTGGGGCTTAAAGTGCCAAGGAAGGAAAACTTTGTGATTCCACAGTCCAAGACCCGTGGAAAGGGGGACTGCTATGACTTCTCATCTTTTCTCACACTTAAAGGGGGTAATCGAGAATAAATTCCAATAGACAGAGCTTACCCATTTGTAATTTGCCTGATACAAAGTTTAGCCATTTCACAGCACATAACTCCAACTTTGAATAAGTGAGTTCATCTGCTTTTCTAATTACTGTCAGATAACCATTTTGCAGGGTCAAACACTGAAAGTAAGAGAGGGGGCAGAGCATGAGCAATAGCTTCCTTGTATACCCATGAAGATTCCCCACAAAGATAAAAATGTCAATTAATAGCTCCCATTACATATAGTTAAACAAAATGAATGTCTAATAACCAAAAGTTAAAAGTGTGTATCCTGGCCAGGGGAACTGAAAAGCAGTATTCAAGCAAAAGAAAACTTTGCCTACAGGCACCCACATTGCTGTCTTCTCTGTAGCATGCTCCTTCATGGATCCCTCAGGTTGTGAAATTCAAATGTGGATAAAAGCTGTATTATTCAGCCTTCTCCTCCCACCCACACTGCAAGGCGCTCTGTCCAGGTTGCACTGCAGGAATCTGGCCAGAGCATGTGGCAGATTGGGCTATTCTAATGCCATTGCTGCCACCCATGGCCACCCACACTTTTTGAGTCCCCTTCTGTATGGGCAGACCGGTCAGGATCAGTTGCTATCCACAGGTCAGGCAACTCAACAGGTCAGGGCACTCATATCTGAGCTTCTGTCCTGCCAAAAGATATTATTCATTTCTTCTCCCCTCCTCTCTGCCAAACAATCTCTGCATTGTCCTTTATGCCAACTCTCGCACCCTGCCATTCAGCTTTCTAGAATAGCAAAAAAATATGCATGCATCACAAAAAGGAGCAAAAAATCTAATTTCATCTGAAAGGATGAAAAAGGATGAAAAAATGCATCTTCAAGCATTTGATCAACCAGGACGAAAGGGGCCCTTTGAAACCATTAGCATGACATCTCAGGAAGGACAGACATTTTTGTACTTGGATTAGTCTGCCCCGAGTGAGAGCCTTCACAGTACCTAAACCACAGTCAGGATACACAGTAATTTGGAGAGCAGCACAGAGTGATTGGATTAGTAGCTGATGAACTGTTGTAACTCGGGACTCTTCATCCGCCACTGCACGGCTAGCTCCCCTGTTAGGCAATCCTAAACTGTCCTCTGCCAGCCTTGTGGAGCAGCTATTTGTTGTTTGAAGAATCACTCACCTCCCGCAAGAGATGGTTGTGGGTTTCCTGGAGCGAAATTCAAAGCGGGCTTTGAGTTGATTTTGCTGTGAGAAACATTCCACAGACACAGGCAAATGACATGACCAGAAGGAGAAGGGGTGTGATCTACCATAGGACTGTAAGACTAATTGTTTACAATTTGTCTGTTTAAGTACATTTGCTTAATCTCACGTAATTAAAAGAGAAAAATGCTGTCCCCTTTTAATACTAAACATTATATTTGACTAAAGTAAAGTCTTATTAAAATTTGAGAAAAGAAACATTACATTGTATTTTTCAGAAGTGAAACAACCGTGCTAATATTAATTTTCTCAGTTCATGTGAGTCAGGGGTCCCATGCGTCTCGCAAGCTAGCGTGCAACAAATGTCTGGCTCGCATTTGTGTATCAGGAGCTGCTTACAGTGTTAGGTTAGGAAACTGGCCATTCATCTAACTTATGTTCAGAAAACAAGATAAAAATGTACAAAAAGCATTTATGAAAGTAATTTCATGTTCTAGGAAAGTTTACATGCATTGAAGTCAAGTTTCATTTGGAGCGTCAGATGGGATACTATTTAATCCAGATGTACATTCCTAGCCTGCTGATTGTCATTTTGTCCTGGGTTTCTTTCTGGATCAACATGGATGCTGCTCCAGCTAGAGTCGCACTGGGTATCACTACAGTTTTGACAATGACCACGCAAAGTTCAGGATCGAGAGCTTCGCTCCCAAAAGTAAGGAAATAATTTTGTACCACCGATTTGTTCTTAGGAAGAAATATGTGTACTAATTTTGAAGTTTCTGAAAGATCTGTGTAAATATGCATCTGATAAGAATACAGGAGAAAGTGATAGCAGTGTAGTGTTAAAGTGTTTCAATACCCTTGCATTTGGATTAAGGCAGGTTTCTGCTGGTTTGCGGGATGGCTGGAGGGTTCAAAGGTATGGATTTTCAATGAGTTTTTACTAGTTTTGATGCTTAGTTTTCAGCATTTAGAAAACAGATTTTTCTGAAGTATTTAGGTACCTGACTGGATTTCTGAAAGCACTTTCATGAAAATTGGACATTCTATCTGACTGGGGACTTCACAAACTCTGTCTGGTCTTTTCTGGACTGTTAGACTCTCAAATATCTTGATGTTTCTAGATATGGCACTTAATCCAATGGATATATAAATATACATAAATATATATA